>NC_079221.1:36876810-36909310 GCF_029633865.1 Lampris incognitus | reverse complement strand
CCACAACCTCCACCTCTCTGCCTACAAAGATGCCCTCACCGCTTCCAAGTCTGCCTATTTTTCCACCATCATTAATGATTCCAACCATAACCCCGCCCTCTCCAACTCTACTCCTGAACAATGCAACTCATTTATCCAATTTTTTGCAGATACAATCGCCGCTATCAACAAATCACTGTCCCCTGCATCTGACTCGGCAGCACCTACTCCGGCCCCTCTTCTCCCCATTCCTCTTGACCTCCCTACCCCTCCCCCTGATCACCGCCTCTCCCAGTTTGTTCCAGTTGCCCCTACCACTATCTCTGAACTCATCAGTTCATCAAAATCCACAACCTGCTCCCTTGATCCCCTCCCCACCCCTTACTGAAGAAATACCTCCCTGCCCTATGCCCCTACCTCACCAACCTTTTAAATTCTTCACTGTCCAATGGAATTGTCCCCTCTGCCTACAAAACTGCCACTGTCACCCCAATTCTCAAGAAACCCGGTCTTGATCCATCCTGCCTCAATCACTACTGGCCGATCTCCAATCTTCCCTTCCTCTCTAAAATCCTGGAACACATTGTCGCCACACAACTCCAAACCTATCTACACTCCAACAACCTACTTGAACCCCTCCAGTCTGGTTTTCGCCCACTCCACAGCACTGAAACCGCACTCCTTAAAGTACTTAATGACCTCCTCACCTCTGCTGATACTGGAGCCCTTAACATCCTCATCCTCCTCTACCTGAGTGCAGCCTTCAATACTGTGAGCCACAACATCCTGCTCACCAGATTGAAAGATGTCGATATTGAAGGCACTGTACTCAGCTGGCTCCAGTCCTACCTCTCCAACAGGTCACACTTCATCTCACTTTACAACCACTCCTCTGTTCCATCCACAGTCACACAAGGTGTTCCCCAAGGTTCTGTACTCGGTCCACCCCTTTTCATCATCTACATCCTCCCTCTTGGTCAGATTCTCCGCCATCTAAACTTGGACTTCCACTGTTATGCTGATGACACCCAGATATACCTCAGCACCCAATCCCCTCACAATCCACCCCTCTCTCACATTGAATCCTGTCTGTCTGCAATTAAAGTCTGGATGCAGCAAAATCTTCTCAAACTCAACAGTGACAAAACTAAACTCCTCTTCGTTGGCTCCAAGTCCACTCTCAGCCAAATCAACAACCTTGCACTCACCATCGATGGCACTACTGTCTCCCCTTCCTCCCAGGCACGCGACCTTGGTGTGACCCTTGATCCCACCCTCTCCCTTGAGCCACATATCCGCCAAATGGTCAAATCCTCCTTCTACCACCTTCACAACATTGCACAAATAAGATCCTCTCTCACACGCCCTGCTGCTGAGATACTGATCCATGCCATCATCCCCTTCCGTCTTGATTACTGCAACTAATTCCTCTATGGCATCAGTGCTAGCTCTATCAAGAGACTCCAATTGGTCCAGAATGCATCCGCCCGACTTTTAACTTTCACCAAATCCTGGCACCACATCACCTCAGTCCTAAAGGACCTCCACTAACTACCTATCTTCCACTGGATCAATTACAAAATCCTGGTTCTTACTTATAAAGCCCTTCATAAACTGGCTCCCCCATACCTCATCGATCTCCTCTCCCCCTACCAACCCTCTCGGTCTCTCAGATCCACCTCATCCTCCCTTCTCTCTACCCCCAGGTCCAACCTCCGCGGCTTTGGTGACCGAGCCTTCTCCAGGGCAGCTCCCAGGCTCTGGAACACACTCCTCCAAATCATTAGAGACTCAGAATCCCTCCTACTCTTCCAATCCCGCCTCAAGACACACCTTTTCTCCATTGCCCTCTCGTGCGCCCCCGTCCTCCCCTGGTCTGGGGCAGGCTGGGGACTGATGGCTCGACCTGCCCCCTCCCTCAACTCTCTCCCCAAGCGCATCGGACACTGCTGCAGGCTGCCCACATTCAGGTCATCGGTTGGGACACACCTCTTCAGACTTCATCTGTGATTTATGTGATTTATGATGTTTGTTTTTCTTTCCCTTTTGTATCTGTCCAAGTCGAAAAGTACTGCTGGCGTCGTGTGTGGCTGCCACTTCTCCCTCTCGTAGCCCCCCTTCCCATCCACCCCTGTATGTCTGTGTTATGTTTATCTGTCATCTTGTTTCACCCCGTTTACTGTAAAGCGACCTTGAGTATTAGAAAAGCGCTATAATTTATATATATATATATATGTATATATATATATATATATATGTAGGAATTTTTTTAATACATAGCAGTACAAGCTTGTTTCGTGCCTTGCGCACTCATCAGTTTGTACTGCTATGTATTAAATTTTTTCCCCTACATCTATATTGATAGTCCGCTCCTCATAGTTGAGCTCTCTTATCAACACCATTGATGGTTTCTGTAAAACCCCCCCCACTATATATATATATACACATACACACACACACACACACATATATATATATATATATATAAATATATATACAAGTAGCAACTGAATTTGACAGGCATTTCGAAGAAATGCATGTCATGGAAGACATTGTCAAATTCATCACAAATCCATTTCTTCCCATTGACACGTAGCAGGATGCATTTTCCTTAACAAATGAAGCAGACATGGAAACAGTTGAACTGCAGTGACGTGGAAATGCAAGCCAGGACAAAGGACAGCAACATTTGGGGATTTGTGAGAAGGGAAAATTTTCCTAGCCTCCCCTCCTGTGCATGGAAAATGAAAGCCTGCGCTGGCTCCACTTATCTCTGTGGGCTGCCCTTTTCACAGATGAAAATAATCAAAACAAAGCACAGGACCCATCTGACTGACAGGCACCTTACTGACTGTGTGAGAGAAAGTGTTTCTAACTATGAACCCAACTACAGAGCACTAACTGATCGTTTGCAGTCACAGCCATCACACAGACTTTGGGGAGGTTTTGCATAGTTTGGGTTGAAATACTGTGTATAGTATCCAATTGCTTGTTTATTTCCCTTTTGTTGTCATGTGGCATATGGTTCAGTGGAAAGATTTATGTTGCACTCTTTGCCTAACTGCATTTAATGTATTGTAGTCATTCATATTTTAATTTCTGCTTTCTAGGCTTATTTTGAGAAGATGAGGGTATTTCAGTTCATACTGTACCTTGACAAAGCATAATCGGAATAAAAATTGCTAAAATGGATTGGTTGTAAAAAAACAAAACGGGGCAGCTTTATTCAGCATTTAAACACCTGTGGGCTTTTATTTCTTATATTTCTGAATGGTAGCTCTTGGCCTATATTTGGACATACTTGGCTTGGAAAAGGTTGGTGAGCACTGCAATAGAAGGTTGGGAGTTAACAAGCATACTGTTGAGGACAGACCTGCAGAATAACAACAAAACTGATGGGAGATACATTTGTTTGGTAGTGTATGCATTATTGAAATAATTATTAATTCACATTGATACACATATACTCTTCTAAGAACTATGATATCAACTGTGGCATACCACAAGGCTCGATTCTAGGTCCAGTCTTTTTCAGTCTATATATGCTGCCCCTTGGTAGTGTCATCAGGAGACATGATTTTCACAGTTAAGCTGATGACACTCAACTTTATATTGCTGTTTCTCCTGATGACACAAGCCCTATTGATGCACTCCACAAGTGTATTTTAGACATGAATGCTTGGCTGGCTCATAACTTTCTTCAGCTCAACCAAGATAAAACAGAGGTACTACTCATTGGAGCAAAGGCAGAGAGAGAAACTGACCTCTAAATTGAAGTCACTGGCACTCAGTCCCAGGCACCAGGCTAAAAACTAAGGTGTCATCATAGATTCTAATTTAAATTTCGATGCCCACATCTGGAATGTACCCAAATCTGCCTTTTATCACTTAAAAAAAACCATCACCAGAGTATCTGTTTCTCTCCCAGGCCAATACTGAGAGACTAGTGCACACTTTTATCACTAGTAGGCTAGACTATTGTAATGCCCTCCTTTCTGATCTACCAAAAAGTCATAAATCCCTCCCAATTTATACAAATTCAGTTGCTCGTGTGTTGACCAGACAGAAGGAGAGCACACATTACACGTTTTAAAATCCCTGCACTGGCTACCTGTCAGTTTTAGAATTTATTTTAAGATTCTTTTATTAGTCTACAAATCACAAAATGGTCTTGCTTCCGACTACTTGTCTGACTGGTTTTAAGATATGTACCCACTAGAAACCTCAGATCCTCTGGTAGTTGTCTCTTGGTTTTTCCTAGAGTCCGGTCTAAGACCCATGGTGAGGCCGCCTTAAGCCAATATGGCCCCAGCCTATGGAACGGCCTGCCGCAGGAACTGAGGGTGACCTTTTTAGCCTGCCTTTTATCTAGTGTGTATTTATCTTGACTTGCACTTTTACTGTTATTTTATTATTAGGTTTATTACATTTTATTTACATCATGTTTTTTAAACTCATGTTCTTTTTTAACTTAGTTATTAATTTTCATGTTTTTATTTAAACTCGTGTTTGTTTTTTTAACTCAACTTTATGTTCAGCACTTGAAGTTGCATTTGATTTATGACTTGTGCTATATAAATAAAGTTTGATTGATTGATTGATACACAGGAAAATATAAATATGCCATGCATAACATCCATGTTGGAGAGTGTTGGTAGCATACAAATGTTAAATTATCAGACTTTGACAATGATAAAAATTAACGATACAATTATTTTATCTACTCAAATGCAATGAGTGGTCATTTCTGTCCAAGCCTTTGGACTCTTACCAGACTGTCACATTTTATTTTGCCTGAACCTCAGTTTGCACAAAAATTTCAGAAACATTTTGCCACAGTGGACAACCATCAACAAAATACTTATGTACCTTGTACAGTAACAGTATATTGTGATATTTCAGCAGTAGGGCAATGGCTGCTAGTGAGGGTGAAATTCTAGTGGCATCACCTTAATGCTCGAGGTATTGCGCAAAATGCCCGACAGTGATGGGCACTTCAATGACCAAAAGAGAAGTTTAGAGAAAGTAGGGATGATTAAAATCCACTGTTGACTTTTGACACCAAAATGAATAAGGCAAACGAGGTCTAGGAGCAACCTCAGACAATATTTGGCAGGAGTTTCCCATGTCATATACTGGTTGTCAGACAAAGACGGACAAAGCAAATCACACTTGCCTCATGGGACCTCGTACAATTTGGGTAAACGAGAACACTAGGGTCGACAGCCCTGGACATTGATGAATATTGTTATTGGACCTCTAGGCCATCACATGTATGGCTTTCTGTATACTAGTTTTAACTGATTCCTTGGGAGGTGTGTTGGTCCACAGGGATCACAAGTCTCCATTCCCCTCTCCTCTGGACAAGGCACCCTGCTATATGAGGAATTCCAAGTGGGAATGATTTAGTTTCAGGCTAAAGATCTCCTCAAGTGCTGGAGACACTTATCCATGAACCAGTGTTGTCTGGGGGCCCAGAGTTCTAGTGTGTGTGTGTGTGTGTGTGTGTGTGTGTGTGTGTGTGTGTGTGTGTGTGTGTGTGTGTGTGTGTGTGTGTGTGTGTGTGTGTGTGTGTGTGTGTGTAAATGTGTGTGTGTGTGTGTAAATGTGTGTGTGTGTGTGTAAATGTGTTTCTGTGTATGTGTGGGTTTTTGTAGCTGTATCTGTATTTTGACTGCAGAGGCTGAGCAATGTGATCACAGCTTGGGTGGGCTGGACAATTTGATCTTCAGGTTCTCTGCCAGCTTGTCCAGGAATTCAAAGGTATTCAAATAGTCTGTGCGTGTCACACTAAAAACAAAGCAGGGGAAAGGATTATGTTAAAACATAATTATACAGAGTGAATGCAGACTTCTGCTAAAACTTGACTATAAAAGAACATATTCACTGGCTTTAAATTGCACTCAGGTATGTGAGGGGTAGTTTACATGTGGTGAGGAGAGGACTAACTTTGGCAGGCCCTTGATGCAGATGGCAAGGTCCTTGGTCATGAAGCCAGCCTCAATTGTCTCAATGCAGACCGCCTCCAGTGCTTCAGAGAATACACGCAGCTCTGCATTGTTGTCTAGTTTTGCCCTGTGGAGCAGTCCCCGTGTCCAGGCAAAGATGGAAGCTGTGACATCAAACCAACACACACATACACACACAGATGGTATTATTAGAAGCATATTCTGGCATGGTTGGAAAAAAAAACAAAAAACAAAACAGCAATGACAATGGAATGCCAGGGGTGTGGCAAAGGATGTCATTTCCATTCTGGCTAAAGGTTAGGTGTCAGTACTTTATTGTACCTATGGGGTTGGTAGAGGTTTCCTTGCCCTGCTGGTGCTGTCTGTAATGGCGTGTTACTGTGCCGTGAGCAGCCTCTGACTCTACTGTCTGCCCATCAGGACAGATCAGCACGCTGGTCATCATACCCAGAGAACCATAGCCTGAGGGAGAGAGAGACAGAGAGAGAGACAGTCACAAAAACATTTAGGCAACAAACTGAGAATGAAAGAAGAACAAGCACATAATTCAAACAAAAAAATTCTGCCTAGATTATTTCTTTATAGCTGTACTGTGCACCTCTATCTATCCATCTATCCATATGCACACACACCTTGCGCAACAGAGTCAGACTGTACGTCTCCATCATAGTTCTTGCAGGCCCAGATGAAGCCGCCCTCAGATTTCATGGCCTGGGCCACCATGTCATCAATCAGACGGTGCTCATACCAGATCCCTTTGGCCTCATACTGAGCACGGTACTCCCTGGGTCAGAGCAATCAGGGTGAGAAAACGCAAACATGCATGGACATGAAGATACTATTTATCAACCTAACTGAATTCCCACACAAACCTATCTTGGTCTTAGTTATTGTGCCTATTGTTACTGTCACCACTCTGGTGTAAGAAGGCGGGGGAGACAGAGAGAGGAGAGCGAGAGGGAGAATTAGTGACACAGTATGTGTGTGAGAGTGTTTTATTTCTACTCTGTGTGTATCAGTATTTGCATGTACATGCGTGTCCTGTTGAAAGCTCTTACTTCTCATAGATCTCCTGGAAGATGTCTTTGAAGCGACCATCATACTTCTTCAGGATGGTGTTCTTGGTGCTGAGGTAGAGAGGCAAGCCTTTGGTAAGGGCCATCTGCAAGGAGCTGTGGGCAAAGTCCCTGATGGACTTGTCTGTATTGTACATCCCCAAGGCCACTCCGCCTGTGCCTGGACACATACACAAATACATACACTGTAAAGTAATAGCACTAAAAGGTCAACAAATGCTAACATGCATGTCTTTTCACACAGATCTTTTTCTGGTTATAAATATGCACATAGAATATTAAAAGGACACTGTCATACTCATAGTGAAGCACTACCGAATCTGCGCAAGTAAGGACTTAGTAGATTTGTGTTCAGCAGATTTAGGCTGTGTCATGCCAGTGATCTTTAGAAATGGTCTTTCTGGGGCATCCGGGTAGCATAGCGGTCTATTCCATTGCCTACCACCATGGGGACCGCCAGTTTGAATCCCCGTGTTACCTCCGGCTTAGTCAGGCATCCCTACAGACACAATTGGCCATGTCTGCGGGTGGGAAGCCGGATGTGGGTATGTGTCCTGGTTCACTGCATTAGCGCCTCCTCTGGTTGGTTGGGGCACCTGTTTGGCAGGGAGGGGGAATGGCATGAACCTCCCACGCGCTACTTCCCCCTGGCGAAGCTCCTCACTGTCAGGTGAAAAGAAGCGGCTGGCGACTCCACATGTATCGGAGGAGGCATGTGGTAGTCTGCAGTCCTCCCCCGGATCGGCAGAGGGGGTGGAGCAGCGACCAGCATGGCTCAGAGAGTGGGGTAATTGGCCAAATGCAATTGGGGAGAAAAAAAAAGGGGGGGGTGAAAAATCCCCTCCCCTCCAAAAAAAGAAAGAAATGGGTTTTCTTCTATTTTTCCACACAAATGTCACACTTTGAATGCTCTTGACACAATGTAGGGACCTGACCTCTTTTTTAGACCTTAGCCCTTTTGGAACTAGTCTCTTCCTCTTTCTAAAGTTGAAACAATTTCAACTTTGGTTGAAATGCACAACTCATCAATGACAGTTTTAGTTCCACCAACCAATAAGAATGAAGGAGAAGCGAAGCCTGAGGAAAGCTAGATCTATCATGTCTTATCAAAGCTTGGATAAGACATGAAAACAAATGAGAGACTGTGAATCAACAGAGCTGTTAATAGACACACCCTCTCTGGTAGACACATGGCCTCACTATATTCTCACAATATTATAGCATATTTCATTAAAGAGTTGCGAGCAGTGTTGCCACCTCATTAATGCTAGAACTGGCTAGATGAAGCCATCAACTAATTGGAATACTAAATTCACGTATGACATATGGGCAAAAAAGTGCTACGATGGCGAAGGGGAAGAAAAAAACTGACCGACAAAATAGCCTGCATGTTTACAGAAATTAGACACCATGATGATAAATTAACTATCGACGTATTGACAAGAACTATATTTAAATCAGACATGTATGGAAGAACCGCAATATGGGGGTCTGAAAAGCTACTAAATCTAACCACAAACCTGCCAGGTTGGTAATAGTGGATGCACGCAGGTCATAGGTGGAAAAACGTTATGATCCATCTGAAGGCAACTTCGGGGGCTGAACACTTAGTTGTTCATTGTCACATCGTCACATTACAGTTGAACTTTTCTTTGTGTGTAATTTCTCTGTTGATTTTCAAGCTTATCAAGCCTCAATGAACATTTTGAGTCTAGCAATCATTTTTTTTCCTTGCCCACCCCCCCTTCCTGTAGATTTGCATTAGTTAACGGTGAGTACGCAAACAAGGGAGTGAGTTGCTTCACTTACACACACATTTTATATATATATATAATGCTTGGTAGGAGTTATACGCATAGTTCTGAGCAACGGCTTCTTTCTTGCCACCCTCCCATACAGGCCATGCTCATGCCCTAAAAAACACCCTCCTTACAGTGAAGCATGGCGGTATAATGCTATGGGGTTGCTTTTCATCTGCAGGCACTGGGAACCTTGTTCAAATTGACGGAAGAATGGATGGAGCTGGG
This sequence comes from Lampris incognitus, assembly GCF_029633865.1. Classification (NCBI taxonomy): domain Eukaryota; kingdom Metazoa; phylum Chordata; class Actinopteri; order Lampriformes; family Lampridae; genus Lampris; species Lampris incognitus. Next base: position 36,900,259 of record NC_079221.1, on the reverse strand, counting down.
CGGCGCGGTGGCGCAGTGGTTAGCGCGGTTACTTCACAGCAAGAGGGTCCTGGGTTTGAACCCCTGCGTTGTCCAACCTTGGGGGTCATCCCAGGTCGTCCTCTGTGTGGAGTTTGCATGTTGTCCCCATGTCTGCGTGGGTTTCCTCCGGGTGCTCCGGTTTCCTCCCACAGTCCAAAGACATGTAGGTTAGGTGAATTGGTCGTACTAAATTGTTCCTAGGTGTGAATGTGTCAGCCCTGTGATGGACTGGCGGCCAGTCCAGGGTGTCTCCCCGCCTGCTGCCCAATGACGGCCGGGATAAGCTCCAACATCCCGCAACCCGAATTCGGATAAGCGGCTTGGATAATGAATGGATGGATATACACACACACACACACACACACACACACACACACACACACACACACACACATATATATAGCTAGATAGATAGATAGATGAGACTACATTGCAAACGGGTCCCTGGAGCCAAATTCATTACACAGATTTTTTCAGTTACATTTTGGTTGGTTCAGTGTTTAATTACAATGTCTGATGATGACAATGATAACACCAGTGAGCTAATGTAAGAAAACACCCATTTCATTGGTTTTATATTAATAAAGCAAACAAATAGATTGAAATGTTTGTGCTTAAAAACTTGCAGTGGTGGTCACACTGTCCAAACCCTAAAACTGAACATTATTGAGTGAAGATACTTAATTTTAATACAGGCTTAAATGCGAGACATGGGCAGGTCAGAGACTAAAGCAGAAGCAAAACAGTAGATAATCGATGAACCAGACTTAGGAGGTTTGATTGAATGGAGGACTTGCTGTGGGCTTACCCTCAAACTGATGGACAACAAACTTCACTGGCTCTCCTTTTGTTGGTGTGTAGATCATCTCCACTTTTCCTGGACTGGGCACCACAAAGTCTGTGGCCTTGTACTGTGGGCAGTAAATGGGGAGGGGGGGTGTTTATTTCATGGCAAAACTAGGGATGTTTTATACTGTAATACAAACCCTACCACTTTAGAACTACTATTTTAGAATCACAGAATCTTCCATTTGAGATGCAATTTAATTAAATGGATCAGAGGTCAAATGGTAATGGTCAATAGAGTCATAACCAGCTGGGCTTCAAACAGCAATGTATCATCATAATGTCAAGTGATGGAAAAAGCAATAATGTCAGCAGCCCAAACAAACAGAGAATACTGCTCAACACAACTTAAATAAAAACCAGATTTGACCGTTTGTCTACATGATATGATGAGTCCAGCAGCTAAATGACCATTCACCCAAATTACTTTTCTGTGACTTAACAACTATTGACTTGGGGCCAATGCCATGGGCTAGTCTATAAATCAGTGTTATGACATCGCTGCAATTTGTCCAAGTCATGAATGCAATCAGCAAGTCCACATTATGGTGCAAAGGTCATCTCTATGAACTGTAATAAGTGACTGGGTCTCTCCTGACAAAATAATCATATGTGAGTTAACTGTACTCTGAAGAGATTTCAACTCCAACTCCAAGACAGAGTTGGTATTGGTAAAATAAAGACCACAATATTTTATGTCAAATACTTCTGTGTTGATATTGTTAAAATATTCTTTGGCAAAAACAAAAGCTAAGTGGTCCCTCTGGCTTTTCACTTGGAATCATTACAATACGAAAGTAATGGTGCACGTCTACAATGAGACTTTAAACTGGAGTAAATGCACAAAGTTGATCCTACTCAAAACTAAGCTGTAGATATCCTATCCTATCCTTATTGCAGTTATTAAGACTGTACTTCCAAATCACAATGATTTCAGTCTTATATCGAAAGTTGATCCGCTAATCAAATCTCTACCTTTATAGCTCATATTTTGTGTCCATATGTACACTCTGCTAAAAACCAAACCAAAGGGGATCCAGAATGAATTGATGAGCTACCTGGTCTCCGTGGGCGTGCCTGCCAATGATGATGGGCTTTGTCCAGCCTGGCACCAGGCGAGGGATGTTCTTACAGATGATGGCCTCCCTGAACACTGTGCCTCCCAGGATATTACGGATGGTCCCGTTGGGTGAGCGCCACATCTGCTTAAGTTTGAACTCCTCCACGCGCTTCTCGTCCGGTGTGATGGTGGCACACTTGATGCCCACGTTGTAGCGCTGCACGGCCTCCGCTGCCTCCACCGTCACTCTGTCGTCGGTGGCATCACGGTTCTCCATTCCCAGGTCATAGCTGCACAGGGGGAAACAGTGAGAAGTGTGGAACAGCATAAATGTGTTTAAGTCCTGTGTGTGTCTGCTTGTGTAATTGTGTATGAGAGCTGGGGGGACAAGAGCAGGAAGGGAAAGACAGCAGAGGAGAAAAAGAGACGACTTGGAAACCTGTCAACAGAGGCACAGGAGCCCATAAAGAAAGACTTTGTTCAGAGTAGAGGTAGCGATTACGTGCACTTCCATGGAGACCAACCCACAAGTAGGCTGAATAACTCTATCATAGCAATGTGACCAACTCTGGCTCTGTTTTAAATTGCTGAAGCTGGGCAGATGCAAATGTCCAACTACATGGTATTATGTGGAAAAGGAATTGCTGCATGCCTGGGGACATGAACAACACAGAGAGGAAAAGAATTGGAGGTGGGCTCCAATACCAGATAACTTCTTGAGAGAAGAAGTCAACAAAAGGCACTGATGGAGATCTTTGATTTTATATGTAGCCTACTTCTTAAGAACACCTGACCCAGTGATCATCTCAGAAACACCCGTTAGCCTTCTGCCCCACCCACCCTAAAGGCCTTCACAGTATTGCAATAATGTTTTTTTCACTTCCTCTCTTACTCCCTGCTATTACCCATTAAAATCATGCTTTAAGTGTGAAAAGTCTTCAAAACCTGTAAATGACAATAATCAAATTTATTTTACAGTAATTGGAGCACCGCTGTAGCCGAATGGTTACAATGCATGCCACATAGCTGCACGGCCGCAGCCGTTGCCGCTTCAATTCCAGCTGACAACTTTTGTTGCATGTCTCTTTCTCTCTCTCTGCCACATTTCCTGTCTGACTCTTCACTGTCGCTACCTAACAAAGGCAAAAAAATAAAAATAAATACAGTGATTACTGCCATTCCACTGAATATCATCTATCAAGTGATGTTAAAAGTTGTCCCACACCACACAATTATTCATGCTTGAGAAACATTGGAACTTTTGAAAAATATGCTCATCAAGAGGAGAGAAACTGGCTCTTATAATGTACAAAAATTACCTGAAAATGAGACCTGGCGTACTCCATTTAGTTTATCCTGGAGTACACATTCTAGTGTAACCTCAAGTATTGTGCAAAAGGAGTCTTAACCTTTCACCTACTTCCGTCTTCCCCACCCCCATGAGCAAGTACATCACCACTGCAGTAACAACATGAGGCCCAACAACAGACGACGCACAATAACGCAACTGCACACTCGAGCCTAAATTGTGGGGATATGTACTAGCTGTCTGAGAAAACAACAAGTTAGAAATGTATGGCGGAACCTGGACTGAGGAAACTTTGGTTGAACCAAAAATTTGGCCTGTGGTCTTTGACTTCACATCCCCGCTGAGAAAATAAATGCATTTGTGGGACTGTGGAAGCAGACAAGCTGAACACTAACCACATGAACTCGCGTGAACTCTGTAACCCGCTAGGGAAGAAAAATATAGACATGACATAGGTTTAACTAGATTGTGTAATTCAATCCATTCAAATGTTCAATGCATTTAAAACATGTCCTGGACCCACTGTGTATCAAGCACAGCTTCATGAAGGTGCTAGGTGTGTGTGTGCATGCTAGTGTTAAGAGATGTTGCAAGTGCAACATACACAGCAGGCCAATATTCCCACTTGGGAAGCCAAAGTCCAAGGAATACAGACTGTCCACAGTTTGAAGGTCTTATTCACAATCAGTGGGCCGATTAATGGGTCAGAACCTACATGCAAAAGGTCATGTGAATAATCTCCAATTCAAAACACAGTACACACAGGCGATATGGGCAGTACAATATTTTTGCCTTTATGATAATCCACAAATGGTAAACCCTCAAATATTACAAGTAATGAGAAGCTCATTTGTCTGTTGGGAAGTATGTTGCCTTAAGTATCAAAATTGCTCTAATGAGATATCTGAAATAACTTGGATAATACTGCAAAGTAATATCTACTCTGTGCAGTAACTTGAAAGTCACAACTCAAACTACTCTCTCTGATCTGGCCATTATTTCACGATCTTTTCTTGTTATCTAATCACTAAATAAAGAGAACCGGTTTTACATGAGGAATTTACACAATGCAGCAAGTGATTGTGCAACTATAAACTGGAACCACTGATGCGAGAACAAGATAAAAACTGGCCTTTGATGAGACCTGTCACGCTCAAGGCCGTGAGTGATGACTAGAGATCCACAGGCGACACTTGCATTTAATTTAAACAGGAGTATATCAGATACTGTCAAGAGGTATTAGAGGTATTCTGCATCTCACTCCCTGTAAATGGCAAAACCAACCCAACAAGAAAGATCAGCCCTGCAGGTATTTGGCTGTTGATTTTGGAGACAGATCATATTCCTATTGTTACTATGAATGCAATTTGCCACACTACCTATCTGTCATCACCAACACACACAAACACACACACACACACACACACACACACACACACACACACACACACACACACACACACACACACACGCTCTCAAGTGGGTGTACAGAATCAGTATCTACATAATCAAAAATTGGAACGTTGCAGGTGTATTTCAAGTTTGGAAGAGAACTACTGTTTGAGATCCCAAACATTATCAAGACAAATGTGTTCTCTGTTCACCAACAGCATCATACCAGCAGTTTCGCCCAACAGAACCTCAATCCATCACCAGTCAGCCAGACAGGATAAAGGACATAGGGCTTTATTTGATATCAAGAGGTGCCCCTCTCTGTTATACATGTACACCTCTATAATGTAACCTTTGTATAAAATCCCACTTTCTAACATGCCTTGATGCTTCAACCTTTTTTCTTTTTCTTTTTTCTTTTGGTGGACAATTATGGAATAGAAATGTTAGAATCAAAGTGGTGAATTTTAAACAGGTTTCCAAAAGTAAGCAAAGTGACAAAGTGGAGTGCTCTCCACTTTGTCTGTAGTTATATAGTCAGTTACACAGTCTGTGGTTTTCCATAGGGAGGATCACCTGTGTAGGTCCAACTCCAGGTAGGGGAAGATGAGTTTCTCCTTAATGAGTTCCCAGATGATTCTGGTCATCTCATCTCCCTGCATCTCCACCACAGAGCCCGCCTTGATCTTCTTAGACATCTTAGAGCCTAGAGATAGATAGGGTCAAAACTTAAACTACCCAATAATAAAGACAACTTGAGTAAGATGAGGTGACATGCAAGTTATAATTGGCAGTATAAAAGGATTTTAATTGTGCATTTACAAAAGCAACACTGAACCATTCCACTTTAAACAAGAGAACATTATTCCGAATGAATGGACTTCATTCAAAACGAATCAAAAATTACCACGCCAGTGACTCAGCGCTTTCCCCGCTTAACCTTATTTAACTATTTAATGTCCATGGCTGTGAAAGTCTGTCAAAGAGAGCCCATTCCACAACCCTGGCTCAAATCAATAGCCAATACTGCAGTTTTAATGCAAAAAATATCACTTTTATTTAGAGACCTCTGTAGCCTGCACTAACATTAACAAATGACATAAAAGCTCAATACCTTATTTGGATAGTTAATGTGGCAAAACACAGGAAAAGTATACATTTATACTTAGTCCACGTAGTTCATTTGACAGCTGCTCCCCTTAACACTACTATGCACACCGCATCTGCAACGTGCCGATCATCCAGCGATAAGGAGAGACAGTTTGTCGAATTTGCCATTTGTGGAGCTGAATACAATTCTACAAGATCATAGGAGCGCTTGCGAAAGCCATGGGCCTGAATGTCCGTCTGGGGTGTCCTACGCACTTCATCGTGACAGAAGCAGCCAAAGCGGCCTGATTAAGCTGCAGCTTTCATTCTTTTCGGTCTCCCTCCTTTACGTATTAATCGCGTTAAGGGCAACGAGTTTAACAAAACAATGGGGTGGGGTAGGGATGGGGTTGTCAAATCGGATTAGGGCAATCGGTCTGTCATGTGTGATTGTTTGACACTGCAACGAGCGAAATAACAAATTATTTCAAAATGATTACCTTGATTTGATCGCCGAGCTAAACAACAGTCGGAGGATTGCGCGGAAGCGGCGGATAGTCCTGGTGGAGTCTGCGGACAGTGGGCTGCTGAGTTGTAGGCGATACAGGGCTGCCGTAAACGGGACCCAACTTCCGTATGACCGTATCCACATCGCTGGCAAATTTTAGCCAATCAGAGAAGAGCACCATGTCTACTGGCCAATGAACACAGACCACACGACGGCCGGACCGCCCCGGCGATTGGCCCGGACGCAGTAACGCGGTTCAGCAAATAGTTAAATGGCCGAAATTAACCGAAGACTGTAAATTAATTAATTAATTCACAATTTCTTTGGATTATATTTACTGGCTGTTGCCAAATTTATGTACTATAAGCGGAGAACGCTTCAGGTATTGTAAAAATAATTAAATTCTTATGTCCCTAAATCCCACGAACACATAATATGGGAATTGGCAGTTCAAATCTCTGGCATAGTAAATCTCGGTCGAGATCGGCCCATTTATGCTGCAGATGTGCAATGTCACCATTTTTATGTAATCCCGTGACGGAGCTCTGGACTAGAGATAGATGGAGGTATTGATCTAGATTCAGAGCAACACTGGTTGTCAAAACTTCACACCGTGCATTCTGTTATTTTATTGCAAACTTGTCCATGTGAAGTAAACTAACGCCTGACGTGCCAATCAGCGCATGGATAGGTTAATAAATGGGCCCAAAGGGTTATTAGGGCTCCTAAGTGGGAGCCTCTTGCCATAAAAGTCAAGTCAATTTTATTTGTATAGCCTAATATCACAAATTACAAATGTGAAGGATTCAGAAATTCGTGTCAATACCAGCTTGCCGTCTCTGTATTTTTGATTGTCTTTGTTAAACGTGGTAATTTTTAGTAGCTGTAAAGTTTTGAAATAATAACTCAAATACCATGAAGCTGCGTTTTGGACTCTTTAGTGAAACATTTGCATAACGACAACGGTACATCTGCTAGTGTATCTGCTAGCCATAGCATACTAACACGCCTCGCTAACTCCGCTACTTCCGGGCTCAACGTGAACCAAGAACGTCTCACATATACGACACTTTAACCTAGATCGCCCCCTTGTGACCAGAATAAACATTAAATCTAACACCAGAAACGTTACTAAAACATGTTACAACGCATGGATATTACAGTAGCTAACACCAAACTTTGCACAGCTTGTCAGTGACATTATTATGAGGCAATGGACCCCTGAATGCTTAAAAGCCCCCAAACAGCATAATATCCAAGAATTCACATATAGCCTATTTCAGCAGGATTTATAGTGCAGGTACAGTTAAAGTCAAAGTCTAGCTACGCAACAAAACTCGAACAACAATTCTCTTCCAGTAACTCCAGATCAATATGGAAAAAGCTTAAGGAAATGACAGATTACAAAAATGCCCCTGCTCCCCTCCAATAATGACCATGACCTCCCAGATAAATTAGATAAGTTTTTGCAAGGTTTGAAAAACCTATTCCACCAGCAACCCCCCCCCCACACTTCCACTCCAATGCCACCCTTCTGCATCCAGGAGGATGAGGTGAGAGCAACATTCAAGAAGCTGAACATTAAGAAAGCAGCAGGGCCAGACGGCATCAGTCCTGCTTTGTTGAGCCAGTGTGCAGCACAATTGGCCCCAATATTTTACACCATATTTAACACATCTCTAAGCCAATGTACAGTCCCACAGTGCTTCAAACTCTCTACCATCATTCCTGTGCCCAGGGGTGTAACGAATCAGCACCGGGCCCTAATGCAAGATGGTCAAAGCGGGCCTTGTAGTAATAGGCCGGATCACCATAACACGCACCTCTAAACACAGATGAAAACATAATGTTGCAGTTGGCTCTTGCTTAGCTGAATTAGTCCTGCTTTCTACCTCCTCGTCTTTCTTTAAAAAAAAGCACTATTTTCGGGAGCTTAGCGTTCTCCTTCTCTGCTGCTTCTTTTGATTTTCTTTTTTGAAACCCGCTTTTGTGTTTGTACTCCATGCTGCTTGCTGTCAGTTTAGTTAACATTACTGGTCTAATTTAAACTAGCTGTAGACTATCGTATAGTCTCGTCACATGATCGAATTGAGACTTGACATTGGACAACAACAGCATGCATGCAGTATTACCCAGCAATCATTGCATATTAGTAAAATTATGACAAATATACCAAAATAAGAAGCACTCATTCATTTAATTGAATATGCCAAAATAAGAAGCACTCATTCATTTAATTGAATATGCCAAAATAAGAAGCACTCATTCATTTAATTGAATATGCCGGTATCATACCCTGCATATATGGTAGTTATGCCCCTGCCTGTGCCAACGTCCTCAAAGATAACTTGCCTCAATGACTTCAGACCAGTTGCCCTAACTTCTGTAGCCATGAAAGCATTTGAGCGCATCATTCTGTCACACTTGAAATCTTGCACCTCCCCAATGATGGACCCATATCAATTTGCCTATCAAGAAAATCGATCTGTTGAGGATGCAGTTAGTATAGCCCTCTATCATGCCCTGCAACCCCTGGAATCACCAAACACCTACGCACGCATCCTGTTCATAGACTTAAGTTCCGCCTTCAACTCCATCAACCCACTCAAATTCTTTACCATACTCTTGGCTATGAACATTGACCCAGCCATATGCCACTGGATCCGGAGGTTCCTGTGGAACAGGCCACAGAGGGTGAAGGTTAATAACCTAACCTCACACCCTCTTACCCTCAGTACAGGTGCTCCTCAGGGCTGTGTTCTCTCCCCCTGGCTCTTCTCACTTTACAACAGCCACTTTACATCCACGGATAGCGCTGTGAAAATAATAAAATACACAGACGACACAACCATTGTAGGTCTCATCTCCAACAATGATGAAACCCAGTACTGCACTGCAGTAGACTAAGCTGTCACTTGGTGTGCAAACAACAACCTTCTGCTTAATACAGCCAAAACCCAAGAACTCATTATTGACTTCTGATGCATGCTGAATCCCCAAAACACCTATACAAATGAACAGAGACCCCATCACCACCACCGACTCTTTTAAATTCATTGGAACATACATCAGCAATACCCTGAAGTGAAAAATTAACGCCGAACACATCATTGCAAAAGCTCAACAACGACTTTATTTTCTTAAGCAGCTTAAAAAATACCGGCTCAAACATCAACTGCTCGTTCTGTTTTACTCAGCCATTATCGAGTCCATCATAACATCTTCTATTACAGTATGGTATGGCGGCATGGACAGTCAAACACGGGAAAAAAACTGCAGTGGATTGTCAACAAGGCATCCAAAATCATAGGCAACCCACTCCCCTCAGTTGAATCTCTACATACTAACCGGACTGTAAAGCGAGCAAAGAAGATCATCTCCGACCCCTCACATCCTGCTCATCACCTCTTCCAGCTCCTTCCCTCAGGGAGGCACTACAGGTCACTGTCCACTAAGACTAAATGCTTCACAAACAGATTTCCCCCCCTAGCTATCAGGACTGAATTCCTCCCTGTAGTCCCCTCCTTACACACCATTGGCATAAATACCACCATTCACCTAATTGTTATGCGTGATATGCTTATTTCTGTTATTGTGTAACTGTATTGTTCGGGATAACATGTGGAGTGTCTGTTGTTGTCCATGTATGTATTGTGCTGCAGAGTTTAATGTGTACCAGAAACAAATTCCACCGGCCTTGGTCGTGTGGCTAATAAAACAATCTAATCTAATCTAAAGCCACCTTTTATATTAAGAACTGCACACTAAATACAACGCAGGTGACTCAGAGGGTCCTAAAGGCTATTGCCCCGCCCCCTCAAATAAACATGGGCCTGTTTTACAAATAGACTTGAATTAGTAGGAAACATTGCACTTCTTAATGACTTCACTCGTTAGAATCACCTCATGTCATGTCTAACTCCACAAAGCCGTATTAATGGCAAATATCACAAAAATCAGTGAAGGCAATCTTCTGGTCGGCATAACCCCCCTCTTCATCACTATCCAAAAAATGCAATGGCCTAAAATCAAGATATCGTGTGTAATAAGGGGGTGCGTATTCCGGTCTTAATAAGGGCTAAGGTTGCTATGCCTCACATCACCAGAAGGAGGCAGTGCATCCCTGTAGGCCTACGACGTGTTAAAAACAAGACAACAGCACTTTCAAGCGTCTGTCCTGTCCTCGTCCTGTCCTGAGAGAGAGAGAGAGAGAGAGAGAGAGAGAGAGAGAGAGGAGAGAGAGAGAGAGAGAGAGAGAGAGAGAGAGAGAGAGAGAGAGAGAGAGAGAGCGTGTGTGAGACAGACTGCTCCAGGATATTTTTTAGAAGTTTGTTTTGTTTTTCTTGGCAGGTTATTCGATGCTTTAATGAGGTTTTACACTGGTAAACTCCTCTTACAGTTTTGCTAGAGATGATAATGTTTCTTTTTGCAAGCTAACGGGTTTCTGATAGAATATACATTGGGCTATTGCTTTATTGACATTAAGTTTTACAGGAGATAGATGGATGGATGATGGATGGATGATGGATGCTTTTATATAGCGCTTTTCTAGCTGCAACAGCCTCTCAAAGCGCTTGCGCCCAAAGAGCGAAGGAGGAGATGCAGATCATCTGGTTGGTTGAAGCCCCAACTTCCTCCGTCAGCAGACCAAAGACTGAATGGTCTTTTTTTTTTATGCTGCCGGGTCATGAATAAGTGCACGAGTCAAAAGCAGATGATTGTTTTTGTTTTTCTTTCTCTCTCATCGCAGATTAGATGGATACGATAACGTGTCTGGTTTGCTGGCGACCTTTCTCACACAGCAGGCTCATTTCATACCCGCCCCGCCCCCCGAATCTCTCGTTACGTTTTGTTTGTGTTTGGGATGAAAACAAAGGAAAACTACATTGGCTCATTGAAAAACACCACCGGCGTCTTATCAGAGTCCTACACTTGCCCCCCCCCCATCACCTTTTTCATGGCTGTCTCTCCATGCTGGTAGGGGTCAGGGTCTTTCCATCACCAAACAAAACTCTTATTTATTTATTATCTTTTTTTCTTTTTTTCTGACACGGCCATGGAAAAGTCCCACAAGGTAGCCTGTCATGTGACTCTCATCCGTTCCTAGTGGTAACCAAGATAACCAAGCAACGGGAGGAAGAAGAGAGAGAGAGAGAGAGAGAGACGAGAGAGAGAGAGAGAGAGAGAGGAGAGAGAGAGAGAGAGAGAGAGAGAGAGAGAGAGAGAGAGAGAGAGAGAGAAGAGAGAGAGAGAGAGAGAGAGAGAGAGAGAGAGAGAGGAGAGAGAGAGAGAGAGAGAGAGAGAGAGAGAGAGAGAGAGAGAGAGAGACGAGGAGGGGCTTTCTCCTGCGTCTTTACCGCTCCACCAACATCAGCACCGTAACTTGCCGTCTGGTACCTCTCGGGGCATCGGTCCTGAATCCGGCCGATGCGTCTCCAGTTTACCGTTTGTTCTCGACGCGCGAGGAGGAGAACCCAGAGGACTTGGAGAAATCAACTCCCCGCGCCGGCAAAGATATCCCCAGCCAGGGTGTTTTACGACCCGTGATCCGTTGCTGAGGCGTCGGCGTGTTTCCCCCACCCAGGTGAGTGCACAGCTGTACGATGCGCGGCGTTTGAGGGGTATGGTCACAGCCCCGCGCGTGGTCAAAGTGGAGCCAACCGCGGGTATCTCGGATCGGCGCGCTCCTCCAGGGCTGGGAATGATGCGCGCCCGGCACGTCCGGTTCCTCCCCCGGATTCGGGTCTGAACAAGAGTCCAGCGCTGCCCGGGCGCCGAGAGGCCAGGAGGACCCCGTCCACCCGGAGCAGGATGCCAGGTGATGAGAGGGCTGCTGGCCCCGCAAAACACCTTCCTGGATACCATCGCCACCCCGCTTCGATGGCACCCGTGAGTATGACACATGGCGTCAGCGTCTCGGAGCGGCATCGGGACCACGACCCGATCCGCGTCCCTTTTATTTAGTTTCAAAGTTTGATGTAAACATGTCGGCCGCGTCGATCACATCGTCGGTCAGTGCGCGTCACAGCCTCAAATGTCTACAAGGCTTGTTTAGCCCTCAGCTTGAGGCGCTTCCTTGGTGCGTGTTCTCCCCCCGTGCGTACCGAGGTCTAGATGTGGTCTAAGACTTGAGGACCGCAGATGAAATGAACCCACATCATGATTCCAGTGCTGATTCTTCCGCCAAGCACGGTGCATTCTTTGTTGTTAAGAGTAGGCAGCCGACTGGCTGTTGGATGAATCTGTTGGTCGCAGGCTCATGATCGGCTAAGGCGCATTTTGTTGATCGCTTAGTTGCGTGGAGAAGTAACGTTACTCATTGCAGGAGCTGACTCGATAAAGTGCACATGAAAGATGCGTTGGACAGTTTTGCGGCCGAGAGGGGCCGCGTGCGTTTTGTTTTGTGTCTCCATTGCGCCTCCACTGAACCTCACTATTGTGTCTGGCTTTGCGCACGTGGTCAAAGGCGTCGTTTTATGGAAACGGCCAAAAACTGCGTGGTCCCTATAAGTCTTCCCTGTCCGATGAACATGCCAGTCAGGGTCCAGTCTTCTCCGGAGCCCCGACCCGTGTGAGCCAAAGCAGCGGGGTAGGGCTGGGGTTGACAGGCTGCCTTTTGGCAACACTCCGTGCTGAGCAGACGCGCTGAGCAGACGCATGCTGTGTGCGGGCGGGCGGGCGTGAGATGCCGGGCCCGCTCTTATTTACTGCGTTGGGGAAGTTTGTTATTGCGTTGGGGCAGTTTGTTACTGCGTCGGGCAGTTTGTTACTGCGTTGGGGCAGTTTGCACTCCTCATTTATCACCCTGTATGCAAAAGAGCTGGTGCGCGTCTGCCTGTCTTCCCTGAGCCATACGTGTGTGACAGCTGGATAAAAAGCTTTATCTGACACTGAGAGGCAGACAGCGATCTCACTCTGGCCTTCCATCTCTTTAGTCCTCTCCTCTACTACAGGATGCAGTCCTATATTTACACTATACTCTGAATTCACATTTGAGCTGAGCCATAACAACGATGCCCCCTGCTTTTATCAGGGCAGCGCTCTAGATATGGGAAAGCTTTTGAACATGGTATATTATGTTGCTGTGACTCATAACGTGACATCTGAATATGATTTATTTATTTATTTATTTTATCCTCCCCAGTTGTACCTGGCCAATTAACCCACTCTTTCGAGCCGTCCCGGTTGCTGCTCCACCCCCTTTGCCGATACGGGGAGGGCTGCAGACTACCACACGCCTCCCCCGATACACGCGGAGTCGCCAGCCGCTTCTTTTCACCTGACAGTGAGGAGAGTTTCGCCAGGGGGACGTAGCGCGTGGCCGATCACGCTATTCCCCCCAGTTCCCCCTTCCCCTGAACAGGCACCCGACCAACAGAGGTGGCGTTAGTGCAGCGAACAGGACACATACCCACATCCAGCTTCCTACGAGCCCATACGGGCGCCCGACGAAGCCGGAGGTAACACGGGGATTCGAACCGGCGATCCCATGTTGGTAGCAACAGACTAGACCCCTATGCAGCCCGGACGCCCTGGACACGAATCCTGATGCTTCCGAGGGATGTCTTTGGAAAACTGAATATACGTATGCCCATAAAAATGATAAAGGCCATACCGTAAGCTCGTCGTTATACAGAGCCGGAGCTGTGTTATTCCACACTCTGTGTCTCCCCACGTGTTATTGTGGTGGATCCACACAAGTAACACAACAATGCAATTGTTCCAACTTTCAACACTATAATCACATAGCCTAAGTTATTCATGGAGGGGAAAAACCAACACAGACATCAGCACGCGCGCGTGCACAGAGACGAGGAGAGAGAGAGAGAGAGAGAGAGAGGAGAGAGAGAGAGAGAGAGATGAGAGAGAGAGAGAGAGAGGAGAGAGAGAGAGAGAGAGAGATGATCCTACATCCTTTCAAGCAGATTAGCCCTTGTCATGTAAAGAAGTGGTCTGATCCACGCCATTTTTCTCCGCGTGGCTAAAACACAGGCCTTCCATTTGCTGCGCTGCGGCTAATTCACACCTCCAGCAGTAGACGTGCAGTCATTGTAATTAGTAACTGGCGTGGATGTCAAGAACTCACCGCGGCCTCTGCTTTTTTAGAGGAGACAACGTGTGCGTGTGTGTGTGTATGTGTGTGTGTGTGTGTGTGTGTGTGTGTGAGTGTGTGTGTGTGTGAGAGAGATTGTTTTATGTATGTCGTGTTGAGCAAGGAAAGGAATTGGGGCTAGCTAATATAAAGCCATTATGGTTCTGGCTGTGACAGTCAAATGCAGCTTTGTGTTTTTTAGTAAATGGTGACATTATATCCAGGCAGTCGGTGCCCGTCCTCCGGCGCTCCTCATTAAAGCTGACGCTAAAGTGAGAATCTAGGAGGTGTTCAGCTTTGTTCCTGTCTGTAGCAACACGTTTGTGGCAGCTTTGAGTCTCACTGCATAAAAATGTGTGTGTGTGTGTGTGCATATGTGCGCGTGCGTGCGTGCATGTGTGTATGTCATTGCGTGCGTGTCTGTGTGCATATGTGCGCGCGCTTGTGCATATGTGGCGCGCGTGCATGTGTGTGTGTGTGTGTGTTTGCTTGAGTATGCAGGGAACATGTTGAGCCCTTTTAAGTAACTTTTTTCCCTGTCGCTCAAATGTCCAGCCAGCCATGTTTGTCGCTGCTCCAGTTGGTCGTGTGTGCATTAAAGGTTTGAACATGAAACGTGGCGACATCAAAATAACACGCTGTCATTTAAGTCCATCCATCATCAAAGTGTTTGTTCCGAGTTGCGAAACCTGGCTTCAGTCCCAACAACATCACAAATAGTAGCATATGCGTCCGGGTAGCGTAGCGGTCTATTCCACTGCCTACCAACACGGGGATCGCCAGTTCGAATCCCCGCGTTACCTTCGCCTTGGTCGGGCGTCCTGCAGACACAACTGGCCGCGTCTGCGGGTGAGAAGCCGGATGTGGGTATGTGTTCTCGCCGCTGCACTAGCGCCACCTCTGGTCGGTCGGGGCGCCGGTTCGGGGGGGGGGACTGGAGGAATAGCGTGATCCTCCCACGCGCTACGTCCCCCTGGTGAAACTCCTCACTGTTAGGTGAGAAAAGAAGCGGCTGGTGACTCCACATTTATCGGGAGGGGGGCATGTGGTAGTCTGCAGCCCTCCCCGGATCGGCAGAGGGGGTGGAGCAGAAACCGGACGGCTCGGAAGAGTGGGGGTAATTGGACAGGTACGATTGGGGGGAGGAGAAGGAGAAGAAGAAGAAAGAAAACAAAGGGGGGGGGTCGAAAAAAATAGTAGCATAAAATGATGACCGGCATCCAGTTTGGGAGATTTGTAGTCATGTCCCGATCTGATCCAAGAGATCCGTATCGCAGCAGGTCAAGGTTTATTTAAATTGATCGTTATGACAAATCTGATCAAATGACGGTTCTTTGATTATCCCCCCCCCCTCTGTTCCGTCTACACCAGCGATTAGTGTCGTAAATGCCGCATTGCGCTGTCTGATATTACATATGATATGATCCATAACTTGCAGCTGCGAGACGTATTCCTTCATAAGTCAACAGCGTCAAGCGTCTGAAACGTCTGCAGACCGGAACGTCTTTAAATTGGGAAATGAAAGCAGCCCAGCAGCTGCTTGTAATTGACGTGTTTGGCGAAGTGGTAGTAACAGAGCTACTCTCAGCATGACTTAACATGATAAGCTGCTTAAAAGGAATCACTCAGGGGAGTCCAGTATGCCCTTTCCTTTTGTTCAGCGTTGTCGCCATTGTAAGGGCTTCTGTATTCAATATTTTTTTTCACAGTTTGATTAAATGTTATGTTGTTTGAGAAATAAATGAAACCTAAACGGACAGCTGTGAAGCATTTTGTTCTTCCGTGTGCAGAGCTAGTGAATCGTCAGACATATCTCACCTGGAGCCAGAATCCTTCCCACCACAGACCGGTGGGACACCATGTTCTGGCATGCCCCTCTCTCAGCAGCCACTGGGGACAGATATGTATTGTAACGTGCATGGATAAGTAGACACACGGGTCGGACCCTTTAGTCGACTGGTTAACGTTGTCGCTTTGCGGAGAGGAAGACACGGGTTCGCGTCCCGGGTGTGGCGGTTCCCGGTCTGCCCTCCTAATTCGCTACAGTATTCTCGCATATCTGTAAACAGACCATAATCCCTGATTTTCACACAGCCATCTTTGGCATACCGCCTCTCCTAACTGTAAGGTCACAACTTTGCAGGCGAATGCTCTGGCATCTGCTTCATTGCTAGCTCGCAGACTTGTTCTTTTGAACTGGAAGTCGAATAAAGCTCCCTCATTTTTGCAGGGGTTAAGGGAGTTCTGTCCTTTCTACCTTTAGAAAAGCTCCGATATAAAACTATGTGAAACCCGCAAAAACTTCGCTTTGACCTTTCATAGACTTTATATTGAAGGTTTCCCCTTTTCAATGAATGTACTTTTTACCTGGTTGTAACTACAATACTTACACGGATATATGGGTATACCGTTATATTGTCTTAAAAAATATACTAGTTATCATGTGGAATTGGAATAAGAAGTCCCTGCATAGTCCCCCGAACCCCCTTCTTGAGCCTTGGATGGGGGGGGGGGTTTCTACATATGTTTTTTTCTCGTGTATCCTGTATACTTGCTCCAATAATTTGAAAATCGGAAATAAAGTTTTCCAAAAAAGAAGAATGTTAAACAATGGAAAAATTGCTCATATTGTCGTAGACATGTTGATTGGAATCTCACATAAAAGCCTCTGATTATGAAATGTGATTGTTCTTGTTATAGTAAAGGTTATTGTTTGGAACGTTAAGCAGAGGAGGCGTAATGAATAGGAAATCATACGAGTCGTGTCCTTTCCCTTCGCTCAGCGTTGTCGCCATTGTAAGGGCTATTGTAGTCAGTATTTTTTCTACAGTTTGGTTGATTAGTTATTGGAGCGAATTCGGGGGGGGGGGGCAGCCTGGGAACCGCCACAGCCGGGACGCGAACCCGTGTCTCCCCCTCCGCAAGCGACAACGTTAACCAGTCGACTAAGGGTCCGACCAGTTAGTCAAGGGCCAACGTGTCTTATACATGCACGTTACAGTATGCTGTTCAAGAAATAAATGAAAAACATAAAGGGACAGCTGTGAAGCATTTTATTCTTCTTTGTGCAGAGCTAGTGAATCGTCAGCCATATCTTACCTTGGGCCCAAGTTCGACTGGTACCGACATTAACGCTTCGAAGTCTGCACAGTTCACTGTCCAGCTTAACTATGCAGGAACATATGAATATCGGTATCAGCAGGTAATCAACATTAATGACTCAAAAGACTTGAACCAGGACATCCCTAGAGATTACATTTTTTTTTTTTTTTTTGTACACTTTTCACTTTTCACCATTACGCAGCATATAATGTTGCACTTCCTGCCCAGACTGAACGTTACCACTGAACAACCAATTCAAACAACAAAAGCTAACATTTTCATTAGTGTCCTGCCCCGGTGTACCAACCTGTCAGCGGGTACCATAGAATATATCAATATGTTTGAATTTGGCCCACGACAAGTCGAGATGGTTCAGTACCCTATTCAGCATCCTGGTGCCGCCTCCCTATACACTAATACCCTGCAGACTCAAATCGAGGTGTTAACCACTGCCTGTATAGACTATACCTCTGTGGCTAATGCGGCACTGTCGATTCTGGGCTCGGTTGAGCCCAGACACGGCCCAGCTCTTTGTTGCACACTACGGCACATTTAATTTGAATTGTTCTCTACTTTATTCATACCCTGAGTGGAAAACCGTCTTTCTATCTTGTGGTTGAGGCTAAAGGTCAGTCAGCTGGTGCAGTGCCATGGAGCATATGGTGCTCAAGTATATTTGTCAAGGATACTTTGACAGGTAGGCTGCAATCGGTGGCCAAATTGCCATATATGCAAATAATGCAGCTGCAATGGGGCCCGTTTAGGGCCTGCAAGAATGGACCCCTCTTTATCTCACTATCGTATCAAAGAGCTCAACTCGAGCACTGAGTCTACGTTATATGGTATGTTCAAAAAAGTGCCAAGTGTGCATACTACTGTGTACTACGCAGTACAATAGACGACTTCACACAGCTCAAAGCTCAAAGAGAGCACTTATGATGTAAGTATAACTCATTTATTTGACTAATAATTAAGCTACATACTTGTGTTTTGTGTTTATAAGGGCTATGCGCAGACATGAATAATGTTGTCTATTTGCGGGTGAGCTGTCACCGATTATGTTTTCATCCGTTGTCAAGGTGCACTGTCACCATTATGTTTTCATCAGTGTCAAGGTGAGCTGTCACCAATTATGTTTCATCAGTGTCAAGGTGCACTGTCACCAACTATGTTTTCATCTGTGTCAAGGTGAGCTGTCACCAATTATGTTTTCATCAGTGTCAAGGTGAGCTATCACGAATTATGTTTTCATCTGTGTCAAGGTGCACTGTCACCAATTATGTTTTCATCTGTGTCAAGGTGCACTGTCACCAATTATGTTTTCATCTGTGTCAAGGTGAGCTGTCACTAATTATGTTTTCATCAGTGTCAAGGTGCACTGTCACCAATTATGTTTTCATCAGTGTCGAGTGTGCGCTGTCACCAATTATGTTTTCATCAGTGTCGAGTGCGCTGTCACTAATTATGTTTTCATCAGTGTCAAGGTGCGCTGTCACAATTACGTTTTCATCTGGGTCAAGGGTGCACTGTCACAATTATGTTTTCATCAGTGTCAAGGTGCACTGTCACCAATTATGTATTCATCAGTGTCATGGTGCAATGTCACCAATTATGTTTTCATCAGTGTCAAGGTGCACTGTCACCAATAATGTATTCATCAGTGTCGAGGTGCGCTGTCACCAATTATGTTTTCATCAGTGTCGAGGTGCGCTGTCACTAATTATGTTTTCATCTGTGTCAAGGTGCACTGTCACCAATTATGTTTTTCATCTGTGTCAAGGTGAGCTGTCACTAATTATGTTTTCATCAGTGTCAAGGTGCACTGTCACCAATTATGTTTTCATCAGTGTCGAGGTGCGCTGTCACCAATATGTTTTCATCAGTGTCGAGGTGCGCTGTCACTATATGTTTTCATCAGTGTCGAGGTGCGCTGTCACTAATTATGTTTTCATCTGGGTCAAGGTGCACTGTCACAATTATGTTTTCATCAGTGTCGAGGTGCGCTGTCACTAATTATGTTTTCATCTGGGTCAAGGTGCACTGTCACCAATTATGTTTTCATCAGTGTCGAGGTGCGCTGTCACTAATTATGTTTCATCAGTGTCAAGGTGCGCTGTCACAATGATGTTTTCATCTGGGTCAAGGTGCACTGTCACAATTATGTTTTCATCAGTGTCAAGGTGCACTGTCACCAATTATGTATTCATCAGTGTCATGGTGCAATGTCACCAATTATGTTTTCATCAGTGTCAAGGTGCACTGTCACCAATTATGTATTCATCAGTGTCGAGGTGCGCTGTCACCAATTATGTTTTCATCAGTGTCGAGGTGCGCTGTCACTAATTATGTTTTCATCTGTGTCAAGGTGTGCTGTCACCGATTATGTTTTCATCTGTTATGGTGCTCCCAGCACCAGATTTTGTTGAGTAGGCTAGTCTATCACTATCTAGGTCTTGCTGTTATGACTCCTCCTCTATAGCACAGTGGTCTCCTAGCAATCATTTCTTCTAGCATCAGCTGTGTCGAGTATTTAACTGTTGCTGTTCGTTTAAAGCTGCACACTTTCACTTCTTTCATTGGCTACTGACATGACGTTATGTTATGTCTGATTGTGATGGGCAGGCCAGGGACCGCTTTGACCACCTTGCATTGGGGCCTGGTGCCGACTCGTTAAGCTGCTGGCTGCAATGTAGGATGAACCCAGGTCCTTCAGTTGGGGGAGTAACTCATCAACTTCCTCTCTCTTCACTTATGTTACACTGTGGATGCAAGAGGGAACAAACAGGCCGCTTTCTAGCAGTTTGCTCTTAGCCAGGCTCAAACCACAAGCCCACTGCAAACCGTATATGCCTTGTGACCAAGATGGCTGAACATGTGCCGTCTTATCTGGTCGACGAGACCCTACTTCAAATATTGGGCCAGACGTATTTCAATGTTAGAGAGTTCCACCAAGGGGGTTACGACACAGAGCGTGTTTCTCGATCTTACATCGTTATAGGCAGACAGCAAACACTGACGTCCAGAGCAAACCGCAGGGAATTGAGTGGAGAAACAATTTTCAATTCCTGGAACAAGCAACCAGTCGTACAGAGTGCAGGGATGAGAGCCACAGTGCCCTGACAATAGATGTGACATACTAGATGGTAGGCATGATAATGCATGATAGACTACTAGGAAAATGAGAATAATGAAAATGTTTAATAACCTCTACCATATTACACATTCACTCAGATGCACAAACTTATGCACACATGCATGCGCACACACACACACACACACACACACACACACACACACACACACACACACACACACACACACACACACCACATACACCACTGATACACACGTATGGACACAAATACAGGCACATTCACTCACACATATGCACTTGTACACCCACTTACACATGCATGTAAGTGCACGCAGTCGCACACACAAACATGCACGCACACACACGCACGCACACATACACACACACACACACACACACACACACACACATTTTCACACGCGTCTTAACACCTACTCTAAATCAGGCCCGAATGTGCTGCCTCAGTGTGGTTAGACAGCCTGATCACACCTTGCTCTGAATCATACATTTGGAGAGATGAAAGGGTCATTATTTATAGACCCCTTCTGATGAAGGCTGTAGCCAGCAATAGGGGGGGGGGAGCAAAGGAAGCAGATACACATACTCTCTTGCACACTGGCAACTTTGACAAATGGCTGACAGGAAGAAAATGTTTTGCAAAGTCATTCACAAATAAGTTTCTTAATCATTATTGCGTTACTGTGACACATTGTAGTCCTCCGGGGTTACTACTGAAATCTTTGTTTTGTGACTAACAGCTCGAGGAAAACAAGAGTAAGGGAGGACCAGAGAGCGTTAGAGGGAATAAAAAAAAGATATTAGGGTCTGGCGAGGATACGCTTCACCAAATACCCCACCCATAGTCCAATCAATGTCAGTCTGATGGTGCCCGTCCCTGGAGAAGGCAGCAGCTGTGTGGGCCTGGTTGAGTCAATTGGTCCTATTAATTGAGTGGGCCTGGGCTTGGCCCTAACCAGGTTATAGCATGAACCCTGCTAATCATATGGGCCTGTGTGGACCAACACCCTGCCCGAGCTGTCACAGCCTGCTCCAGCAACCTCCTTTCTCTTTCTCTCTCTTTCTCTCTATAGTGAGAGAGAGAGCGAGAGAGAGTTTGAGTTAATCATTCTGACTTACAATAAAATGACTGAATTATGAGCAGAACTTAAGGTTTGAAATAAAAGACAACAGATTGATTTTGATATGATCAAAAAATGAAAATGAAATTAAAGCCACTTTATTTTGTCATTGTAAAGGTTACAATAAAGAAGATTTCTCTGCTTTTAACCACATGCTATGTATGGGAGCAGTGGGCAGCACCCAGGGACCAACTCCAGTTCTTCTTTCCATTGCCTTGCTCAGGGGCACAGGCAGGAGTATTAACCCTAACATGCATGTCTTTCTGATGGTGGGAGGAAACCGGAGCACCCGGAGGAAACCCACCGCAGACACGGGGAGAACCTGCAAACTCCACACAGAAAGACCTGGGACAGCCTGGGGTTCAAACCCAGGACCCTCTTGCTGTGAGGCCACAGTGTGGGCCACTGTGGTGCCCCAAGTACATGATTAAAAACCCAGTCTATTATCAGTACAGTATAAATTCTCAAAATTAATGATTATTATAAAGCCTGATGCAATGGCGGAGTTTCTCAGTCTATTTGCTCTCGTTTTGAACAGGGACAGCTGATTGTTTTTGCGAAGAAGCCGGCCAAGTCCTTTCTCCCTTACGAGGAGAGAGAGAAGGTTGTGGAAGAGGATAGTTAGGCTGGTGCATGTCTTCGATCAGCCCAACAGTAGCCTGCTCTCTTCCTGTCTGCAGATCAGAAGATGCAAAGGGATGCCCCTGTGCCTAGTCATTATTTTGACAGCCCTTTCCTGAACCCTGTCCATGGTGACTCGTTGTTTCTCCGTACAGCCCAGGAGCAGCACACTCCCATACTCTAGACATGGCCTAATCAGTGTGTCAGGGATATCAACCAGGTCTTCGACAGGGGTCTACTTCTTGCCATCACAGTGAGGAAATGCACACACTTGGAGGCTTTTTTCACAGCCTCCTCAATGTGAGCATCCCGCTAACCTGATTGTCCAGGTAGAGACCCAGGCACTTTGCACTTGTTACAACAGGAGCAACATGTCCACCGAGGATTTAGAGGGGGTGGTTGGGGAGGGTCCTTGGTGAAGCGTACCTCAGCTCCACCGACGATATGAGACCCTCTCTTTCGTCTCATGCCCTCCCTACGAAGACTTAATTTCTAAAATCTAACCCATACTCTCAGTGATTGCTGGAATGGAAACAAAGTGCATTATGGATATTTTTCAAGTTTATGGATAACCTCAAGACCCCGGATGAATTGCGTTTCTGAGGGTGAAGCCTCTGTGTGTGTGTGTTGTGTGTGTGTGTCTTTCTCTGTGTCTTTCACTTGCGCCCAGATGGATTGGTGTCAGACTGTCTCTTTCCAGTCAATTTCTTGGACTCTCCTATTTAAACTCACTGACTCTTATCAGTTTAGTGAGTGGAGAGCCACACCGGGTGTTCAGACCATGCAAGATCCCCCCCCCTCTCTCTCTCTTGTGAGTGGATTTCGGCTTCTTTACCTTAATGAACAACTTGGATGAATTTATTCTGTGGTGGTGTTTCACCAAAGCCATTTGTTTAGTCAATGAGAGGCAACTGGTATTTCATTCTGTCTTTGCATAATATTTCTTTTGACCCTTTGGAGTATGTGACTCGGACCACTGTTCTTAAAAAAAAAAGACTTTTTTAACGGCTTAAAGTGAAGGAGTTGCTCATGGTTGATGTTGTGAAATGGATGTCTTTGTTGATTTTTTTTTGTTTTATGTAAAATAGTTTGTAAAATTCAAAAAGAATTCTCTGTCTCTCTCTCTCTCTCTCTCTCTCTCTCTCTCTCTCTCTCTCTCTCTCTCTCTCTCTCTCT
>NC_079221.1:36838078-36876610 GCF_029633865.1 Lampris incognitus | reverse complement strand
GAATTCAGCCAGAGACACAACTCATGCCTTATTTCTTTGGACAGTTAATTCAGGCTTTGTCAAACTGAAGAGGCCTCCGTGTTGGAGACAAGAGAGGCAAGATCACAATCTTTGATGGTATCACGCAACAGCCTCCAAAACTGCTCTACTGACAGTGTGACGAAGTGACAGTGTGAAGGCACAAATAGTATTCCAGGAATATGCACTCGTATTCTGGTGCCGAACTGTTTGTACTGCTCTGTAACACAGCGTGATTTACGGTAACACCATCCCAGCCAAATATTACACGGGCCCATAAACTCAGTTTCCTGTCAGAGGCACATTATCAGGATGTGCCGCTGATGACATCACAGATTATGACAACAGAAACTGTTTTCTGTCTTCGCAAAGAAAAACTGAGCGGCAGTAACGCAGTATTCCCGTTCAAAATACCATGTATTCAATTTAGAAATACAAATCATATCATTAAACATCCAGTTTCTTAAAGAAAATTAGGATTCACTTTGCTCACTTTCAATTTTTGTTATTTCGTGGAGCAAGGAATTAAGCAACCTGATGTCACACAAGGTAAACTGTTCTGATGAAAGTCTCAGATTCAGTGAAATCAGTTTTAGGCAAGGTTTTCCATAGCCTTGCTGTGAAGAGGACAGTTTGATACCAAACACTGTATGGAACATGACGTGATCAGTGCAAACATACTATACCCATTGTGAAAGGTGCGTTTGGCTGACAGTAAGATATTGAACTTGGGTTCATATACGAAACTAAATCAGCTGCTCGCTCATCAGCTTTGTCACAACTTTGCTATCCAGCAGTCAGAGATGGGCAGTATTTCTGTTACTTGTATTTGAAATATGTATTTCAATCACTTTTGAGTATTTTGTACTTGGTATTTCACAGGGCTGAAAAAAAATAAAACGCAATTTGTAGCAAGATTCTTTAGAGTGGAGTAATTTTCTATTTTCAAAATACATTCCCCATTATTCGTAAAACTTAGAAAAAATAAATCGTGTAAATACATCTTAAAATTAAGAACAATACACTTAGACCAGAGACGCTGTTAGGATCTTGAAACATTGGGGCTTAGACCAGTCCAGAAATCTTTCGATTTTCATCGGGTACTTGCGCCATTTTCAAGTTATTTCAGAATAAAAGGAATATATGATGTGAGACACTGTGCTCTGCCAAAAGGTTCTGGTCAGGTACACAGGCTGGCTTTCACAACATGACACCAAAATAAACAAAATGAGTGCAGTCTGAGTCCTCATTCAACTTACTTGTTATTTTTCTTCTCAGCAGTGGGAGTAAAACCCCTAGGACAAAATAAGAGCCTTGACCTTGACGAAGCAGTTCATATGCTAGACCAGTCAATCCCAGGTGGGTTGTGACCTTGCAAGAGATCTTATTTGGGTCGCCAAATAAATTTGCAGAATTTCTTCCACTTTTAAGATTCATATCTGCGGTACACCTTTCAGCCACGCGAGGAAGCTCGGTGGTATTTCTACCACACTCACGGTTTCCGCCAGAAACAGACCGCAGGCTGCACCTCCTCTTGTACACCGGACTGGAAAGCAATACCAAAAGTAAGCAGGCCCGCCAATCACATTAGCAAGGTGGGAGTAAAATTAATATGCACAATTATATATCTGGGGTAGGCCTAAAAAGATAATATTCAGGATAAATAAGTAGCACATAACGAGCCTAATGAGATTTGATTTGGAATAAACGTGGTGTGGTGAACTGACTGTTGATTGTTCAAACTGATTGACTGACTGATAACAATAGCTGCACTTAAACACAAGCCTGCTTGCTCTTCTGGTAATAGGCATCAGCATTTCAAAACACTTTCAACAAGAAGCAGGTTTTTGCTGTTAGTGAATGTTCGTCCCTGTGACGGCCTGGCGGCCTGTCCAGGGTGTCTCCCCGCCTGCCGCCCAGTGACTGCTGGGATAGGCGCCAGCATCCCCGCGACCCTGAGAGCAGGATAAGCGGTTTGTATAATGGATGGATGGATGGATGTTCGTACTGTTCTGATAATTGTACTTAAAACATTTAATCTGGGGGGCGTCTGGGTCGCGTAGCGGTCTATTCCGTTGACTACCAACACAAGGATGGCCGGTTCGAATCCCCGTGTTACCTCCGGCTTTGTCGGGCATGCCATCCCTACTATACAGACGGATGTGGGTATGTGTCATGGTCGTTGCACTAGCGCCTCCTCTGGTCGGTCGGTCGAGGCGCCGGTTCAGGGGGGAGGAGGAACTGGGGGAGAATAGCGTGATCCTGCCACGCGCTACATCCCCCTGGTGAAACTCATCACTGTCAGGTGAAAAGAAGCGGCTGGTGACTCCACATGTATGGGAGGAGGCATGTGGTAGTCTGCAGCCCTCCCCGGATCAGCAGAGGGGGTGGAGCAGCGACCGGGACGGCTCGGGAGAGTGAGATAATTGGCCAAGTACAATTGGGGAGAAAAGGAGGGGGGGGAGAAGAAAAAAAAAAGAAAAAAACAATGGTATGTTTTGAGACATTAATTATTTCAGTGTTATTTTAAATCGAATTGTTCGTTTAGTTTAGCATTAGGCTATATTTTATTTTAAAATGTTTTTTTTTTTTATCAAAAAAGTATATTAAAGATATTTATATTGAATTGCTCCGCGTGCCCGTGTTAATGGCCTCGCGTGCTACCGTGGGTACACTTAGGTACCACTCGTGTTGAAGCTGCAGTGTGCCGGCTAACCGCTAACGGCTAACGGCTAACCGGCACGTGAGTGAGTGTGCGAGCGGGAGTGATGGAGCGGTGGTGTGGCTGCTATCAGGGCGGTGGGTGAGCAGTTTAAACAGTGAATGTAATTCTACCTGTACATTTTGTGATAGAAATAACATACGCACCAGCCCTTTGAGCAAAGCAGAGTTCCTGAATTTTGTGTACATACTTTTTGCTGATTGTAGTGCAGCGGATGAGCTGCACTTTATCCCAAGGAGCAATAAAGGTGTCTCAGAGCTTTAAAGGTGTCTCAGAGCTTTCCAACCAGCTATGGGGGATGAAGCAGGACACCGTTTGCATCTTAACTCATTTATACATTTTACAGTTCTGCTTAGATGCAGTACCTTGTTATACAGAGGCCACAGATGTGCTGTGTTTTCTGAGTATTCTCTCTACAGAGTGACTTGTGCATATCCTTTTTACCACAGGTTTTATACTGTTCGGCTAATGGATGGATGGATGTTTGAGTGTTAAATAACAAAAGATGAATTAAAAATGAAGCTGGCAGTTTGCAAAAACAAAAAAAAACTATGTTGAAGCATTTAATCCAAGTATTCACAGCTTCTTGTTATGTCTAGTAATTTCTTCATTTCAAGTCCAAGAAGAAAGGTTGAACAGTAAAGTGAAATCTGTCTGGCATTGGGGGGAGACTGTGTGAAAATAGTGTGTGTTCTCGTGTGCACGTGTGTGCAAGTGTGTTTATGCCTGGGTAGGATATGTACATACACAATACGGGCACATGTATATACAGTAGCATTCTACTTCCTGTTTTTCCTTCTCGTAGCGTTCACGTATAATGTACTTGTGTACATTATACAGGTGTGAATGTTCTGCCATTTTGTGCGAATTCTGAGTGACCAATGTTACACATGTATTTTCCTGTATTTTCAAAATACGTGTATTTTATCTTGATACATTTTCTGGCACCAGTCTTTTG
The DNA here is from genome assembly GCF_029633865.1 of Lampris incognitus. Lineage (NCBI taxonomy): Eukaryota > Metazoa > Chordata > Actinopteri > Lampriformes > Lampridae > Lampris > Lampris incognitus. The sequence continues at coordinate 36,872,912 of NC_079221.1, read as the reverse complement.
TATTTTATTCGGATACATTTATTTGAGGGGTATTTTGTATTTTGGAACGAGACATGTTTTGATGTATCTTTGCCCATATCTGCAGTAAACACAGAGCCGGTGAGCACCGGGCGGCGTCTGGTAGCACGCTGGAACTGCTGAAGTAAAAAAAAAACAAATTGTTTGGCTTTTGTATATGAACCTATAATCATGTGTGACCCCCCCCCCACACCGAAAGCTTCCATACACACTGAGTCTGAGCAGCTCATTGTTAACAATACCATAGAATACAGGGGAACAAAACAATCAAAATAAAACAGGGATTTGGTGCATTATTCCTGCTGAAAGATATGATGCTGCATTATGTTATGTGAAATAGTGCCAGCAGTCATAACATATGTTCTGGATTCACACACACACACACACACACACACACACACACACACACACACACACACACACACACACACACACACACACACACACACACACACACACACACACACACACACACACAAAGAGTTTGTGTTGTGCTATTAAAGCTAGTAGTTTACACTGAGTTAATGGAGTGTTTAAATTTGTTTGTATTGCAGCCTGGGGCTCCCAGGCTGCAATACAAACAGCTCTTATGAGAGAGAGCGAGAGAGAGAGAGCGAGAGAGAGAGAGAGAGAGAGAGAGAGAGAGAGAGAGAGAGAGAGAGAGAGAGAGAGAGAGAGAGAGAGAGAGAGAGAGAGAGAGAGAGAGAGAGAGACTTTTCTGATGGAGGTGGAAGGTATCTGGGTTTTAACAAAAGAAGAGGGTGAGAGCTGAAGGGTAGGAGGGACCGTCAGGAGGGAATAAACAGAACGGGACAGAGAGATGTAACGTGTATGTGGCACCTAAGCAATGGAAATGTCCAAAAAACAACAAGTGGAAAAACAAACTGATATTACAGACAGACGAGGTAGGGAGAGGGATGCACAGACCAGGTTTTATTTGGAAATCGATTGAAGAGGGATGGACAAACGGAGGGATGGAGGGATGGAGGGAGGGCCACTTTGCCGCTGTGTCATATGAGAACACGTTGATTTTACACATTTCATTCACTGCTTGGACACCTTCCGAGTCCTTTTACCAACAGCCGCGAGAAATTCAAGCATCGACGTGAAGACACAAACGCTCTCATACCCACAAATGCTGTTGTTTCCCCTGCACACACACGCACACACGCACACACACACACACACAAAATACTCGCAAACAGCCACATATGTTTATACCAACAGACTGAAGCTCTGCTGTCTCTCGCTCTCTCTCTCTCCCATTCTGCCTCTCTGTCTCTCTCTCTGTCATTCTCTCCTCTCTGTCTCTCTCTCTCCCATTCTGACTCTCTCTCTCTCATTCTCTCTGTCTCTGTCCCTCTCTCGCTCTCTCTCTCTCTCTCTCTCTCTCTCTCTCTCTCTCTCTCTCTCTCTCTCTCTCTCTCTCTCTCTCTCTCTCTCCTCTCTCTCTCTCTCTCTCTCTCTCTCTCTCTCACACACACACACACACACACAAAGGGGAGCCACAGAGGAGATGTATATGCTGCGCTGCACAGACTTTATTATATTTCTGGCAGAATTATTATATGAGACTTGATTTATTTTTCATGTGGGCTGTGATTGGGCTGGGGGGGGATTAATAAGACTATCAGTTAAGGAAGCTCTTAAACACATTCATAAAGATGGCAGGCCTTTTTGAGAGCACACTTCATTACTTGCCAATTTAAAAGTCTTCTTTGCCTCTCATGCATCGCCTGCAGTCTGATCACGATGCTGATAATCAAGAGTGAACCGGCTCAGCTCCCTGACTTCTCTAATTGTGTAATGGCCTGTTGGTGTTGGCTAACCCCGCTGCAGAAAAGGCTCAGCTCTCCGCACGATAGGACAGAAAGCCCAGACAGATGCAATAAAGTGGTGTTGAAGATAACAAGTAAAGATATGCTGCTTGACAGCGTTAAAAAAAAGAAAAGAGAGAGAGAGGAAAGACAACAACCCCCCCCCTCCATCCCTCCAACACTGAAAGTCCCTGATGGATTTACATCACCCTACCTCTCCTCTCTCTTTGTTGCATACTCCCTCTCTCTTCCTTGCTCTTTAATCTCAAAGATGGACGCACACACACACACACACACACACACACACACACACACACACACACACACACACACACACACACACACACACACATACACACACACACACATACACACACTCACACACACACACACACACACACACACACACACACACACACACACACACACACACACACACACACACACACTAGGCTTCCCACAGCTATCTTTGGGCAGAGGTTAGGCGGCTTCAGCATTTCTGAAGGCTGTGAGTTTTAGCTTCAATCAATAGCTACCCAAACATTCATATATTATTTACAATGGCTGTCTGCTTAAAGCTTAATTAAGGAAATCAATGCAGATGATTTCATCACCTGTGAAAGTGACTAACAAGAGAAAGCCTCCACAGCTTGAAGTGAGTGGGACGCCAATGCACGGTGATATTTAAAGCGCTAAATGATGAACGGGTATCGACGGCATTATCATGGAAAGTCACCGATATTTTAAGATATATATATTCCATACATACACTTACTGTAAATACGTTATTGTAATATTTGTGTACTCTCACAAAAGTCACCATAGATCTCGAAACTCTTCTCGAGCTCGATACGTGAATATGACATCCATCTGTTTGAAATTGGCTTTTATCGTTCTTGTGTGATCTCTCACTACCACTGAGAGAATTGAACCGACACGTTTAATGGAAGTGAACGCACATCTTCAACCAGCAAGGCTACACAACGGCTCAGTTGTAGCTGTCTAACAGCACCTCTGTGGTAAGGGCTACCTTCGGCCCGGGTCAGAAGGGGGAGAGGTCACAGTGTTGGTGGTGTTTCTGAAGCCAATCGAAGCGTTTCGTAATGGGGCCACGACAGAATCACAGTGCCGGTGCAGGGCCTGTTGACACGAGCCAGAGTCCCAGGTGTTAAAATGTCAAAATGTCTTTTATCACCTTCCCTCCACCGGGGGATCGTATGTTTTTGTGTACAACTGCTGCGACTTATGCCACATCCGCACTAACACGGATCAATTTGAGCAAGTTTCTTTTTTCTTATCTTTCCAGCCTTCCAGCCACACTAGCATGGTGTTTTCAACCGCTGACCCGAAAACGCTGCCCAAGATAAATACATTGAAAGACGTTTTTCTCACGTTGTAATGCGGATGGGGAAAACTGATCTGCTCCAGTGCACCGGTGTAACACCAGCAGCTCAATTTGCCGACACGTGCCTGCCCATATACTAGGATGACTAGGCAATTGCCATGAGCGGCACTTCGACAAGGGTGTCCAAATGGATAAACCGTTTCAAACAGCGCAGGTCCACATCCAATCATAACCCAGCCAAGAAGACTGCATGTGGTACATGATGGCAGATAGAGGATGCTGACTTTAGTTTGGATTTGTATGGATGGTGCAGATGAATGGGAGGATTTTTCTGAGAGTGAAGTTGTTAATATCAAGTTCAAGTGCTTCATGAAGGCTATAAATTTTCCATTATTTCAAAACGACCACAACTGTTCTAAGGAAGGATGAGAATTTTAATAGCTCAAGCACTAGAAAAACATAAAGGCCCGTTCTTGAAACTCATTGCCTCGGAACATTTATTGGTGCAGTTTTTTCCCCTGTACCTGTGTGTGTGTGTGTGTGTGTGTGCGTGTGTGTGTGTGTGCGTGCGTGCATGTGTGACGTGCATGAGAGAGACACGGCACATTATTCCCTATCTACAGTCGTGTTTATATTTACAATAGTGGCATTGGTAGACAGCATTCAACCAGTTTACAGGAGTGAGTATGCACTGACTTGTTTGTGTATTTGTGTATTCTGTTGTTAAAGCCTCAGAAATCTGCAGGACTCAAGCTGCCAACTGTGTGTCTTATAGGCCTGTGCAATGAGGGTTGAAAGTGGAAGTAGCTTCCAGTAGGAATATAATATTTACTGTGTTTGTGTGTGTGTGTATACACCATGTTTTTTCTATCCTAACGGGGACACTTAGTCCCTGTTAGGATAGAAATGGGGGACCAAATGTCCCCATTAGTATAGAAAAACCAGAAACCACCTAACTTGTGGGGCCGTTTTATGGGGGTCTATTTTAGGGTTAGGCCTTGGTTTTAGGGTTAAGGTTAGGATTGGGGTTAGGTTAAGGGTTAGGCATGTAGTTTGCATGGTTAAGGGTAGGGTTAAGGGCTAGGAAATGAATGTAGTCAATGAGGGGCCCCACAAGTATAGTTTTGCGAGTATGTGTGTGTGCGCGCGTATATGTGGGCAGATATTGAATTACCTACCGTTTTTGTGTGTTGCCTGTTGGTTGTGAAGTTGCAAACATTGTCTAATTTATTTCTGATATTTACCTTTTTTCTCCCAATTTAGTGGCCAATCGATCCCTATTTTAGCTCAAACACCCACCCTCGTACTGCATGCGTTCGCCAACTGCATCTCTCCGGCCGGCAGTTCGAGACTGCCGTGACAAGGTGAATCCAGGCCGAACCACTGCTTTTTCCGACACACACAGAGACGCATTCATGTGACGAACACAAGCCGACTCCGCCCCCCTCCCGAAGACAGCGCAGCCAATTATTGCTGCTTCATCCGGCCATAGGCGCGAACCTCGGTCCCCAGTGGGCAACTGCATCGACACAAAGCCGATGCTTAGACCGCCACACCACCGCGGACCCGTGAAGCTGCAAACTTTAATGCTGGGATCAGACTACACGATTTCAGCCCCATTTTGACACGAATTTGTGGTCGCCGGCAAATGTCCAGTGTCGGGCCCGATTATGAACGTCGGAAAGGACAAACGGACGTCTTTACCCCGTGTAATGTGACATAATCGAAGAACAGCAACGTGGTGTCTGGGACGGCCCACGACACCCCGACGGAAAGTCCAACATGTCAGGATTTGTTGTATTTGCCTGCATCGTCCGACATCTCCTCCGACGTGCTCCTTGGCGGTGACCAATAGGATGTCAGAGTGCTCTCTGGCGCACATACGTAAACATGGCGAAGAGAAAGCGAAGCTGCTGTTGCTGCGGTCGGGTGGAACGACGAAACCGAGGAAAGGTTCGTTGAGCAGTGTCAACAATACCCCTGCAGGCCTTTTTGGCGTTTCCTCGAGGGAGAGGACCACGACCGAGTCAAAAAAAGACGGGCTAAGTGTTGATGAGAAATAGCGGAGACGCTTCAGCAACCCGGTGACTAGCTGGTTAAGCTATTGTAACCGGTTATTTTCTTGCCCGGTGCGGGATTCGATACGGAGTGTGCTGCATCACAAGGCGACATCACTAACCGCTCGGCTAAAGGGTCAGACCAGTTAGCTAGGGACTAACGTGTCTTATTACTAGTTTACACTAGGTTAGCACTCCCCAGTAGCAGAGCCTCAACAGTGTCCACGGTCATTTTTTCGTTTTAGTTTCGGAACACAAGACCGCCGGCGTCACACATAGTGTTTCTGTAGTCACGATTGACGGTTTCTTGACCATCCTCCCCGATGACCTATGAACTCATGCAAGATCTTGAAGGCAGCATACGGTGGTTGGTCGGGGTCATGCTTATGGTATTGCCAGTCTCCCGGCTAAGACACGGCAATAATGGCACCATGATTACCTAATCTGACATGGTGACCATCACGATAGACAAAAATACGGTGTAGTCTGATCCCGGTTTAAGAGGCGGCTCGATTGTGTTTTGTCTAAAGCGGCAGAATGACACTGATCGACTCTGTGCCCAACAGAAAAGACTAGTGCTTTTCTGTTGTTCTGGTGTTCCAATGTAGACCGCGAACTTTATCGAAATGGTCTGAAAATATTGTAACGTGCATGGATAAGAAGACACGCTGGCCGCTGGCTCGCGGGTCTGACCCTTTAGTCTAGCGGTTAGCGATGCCTCCTGCGGTGCGAGCGATACGGGTTCGCTTCCCGGCCGCGGCAGTTCCTGTGGTTGCGTTGTCCCCCGAATTCGCTACATTGGTGTCAGAAGTGGGATAGGGAGACCGTAGGGCCATCGGAAGCGTATGAGGCGTAAAGCAGCTGGTATGCTTAAGCGCGGGGACGCGCTTCCCGAAGGAGGGGGTAGTGTAACGTGCATGGATAAGAAGACACGCTGGCCGCTGGCTCGGGAGTCTGACCCTTAAGTCGAGCGGTTAGCGATGCCTCCTGCGGTGCGGGCGATACGGGTTCGCTTCCCGGCCGCGGCAGTTCCTGTGGTTGCATTGTCCCTCGAATTCGCTACAATATCTTGTCTTCGACATGAATATGCCGTTTTCCAATTCTCCGGAGAAGTGTGTGCATACTCTTATTTTAGGCTTACCATGCCTAACCTTCGACCTGCAGGCCTTCCTCTGAGCAAGGCAGTAAAGCCCATGGACAGATGAGTGGTATGAAAAACAAACAGGACAGGCCATGGAGGGAAGAAAGTAAAAGACCAATAGACAGTCAGGCAGAGAAGGATAGTCCAATCATGCGTTCGGGGAGGATGTCAGAGTGGGCATATTTGAGATGAGGGAGAAAACAATTGGAGTCTGCAGAAAGAGACAGAGGGAGTCGAGGACTGTATTTAACAGCAAATGTGGGAGATGTAGTCAGAGCGACAGAGAATGCATTAGACATGTCCAATGTAATGTGTCCAAATGAGCAGCAGCTGCACTCAGGCAGGGGAGCTTATTAGTCCCTGAGAGCGTCTAAGGGAGAACTGAAATGAAAGGCCACTCATTAATGGCATTATACATAGGGCAAAGAGTGGCTTAAGTGTTTTGTGGCAGTTAGGTTGTGTTCAAAGTTTAACCTCTCGCAGTAAATTTCCCCAAGAAACCATTTCATATTTTTACCTGAGTTAATAAATACGAAAGGTAGAAGCTGGAGTTCACCTACACACACCCAGCCTGAAATAACCCGTGTTGCACAGAAGGGCAAACAATGGGCTGTGTATTTGGGAATTGGAGACAAATCCTATGTTTTTCCGCACTGCTGTCTAAACTCATATATGCAGCAGCACAGCCCAGGCTTTTATCCACCCAGTAGTTACTTCATACCCAGCCATATGCCCAACCCTATGGGGGTAAGTAAACACCTAAAACAGCCCGGTGCAGCTAGAGAGGGGAGATGGGGCTTTCAATAGCAGACTGAAGACTGTCTGATCTGTGTGATATTATTCCTTTACTTTAAAACCAATCTCCAATGTTTGCACAGCTGATATATCACATTTTTTTTTGCTGAACAGGGAAAGACTATTCTTCTATTCCTAATTTCACCGTATACACAACACAATGATGAATTTAATTGAATCAGCGTTTTAATGTGATTCAATTCAAAATACAGAGATTAGCTCTGTAAAAGAAAGAGCTCCTCTTTTTTTTAAGTGTCAGAAAATGGTACTTTTTGTTTTGTCTCAGCAAAAACCAATTAGCACAGACTGTGAAGCAGTCGTTTGGAGTAACACATCATTCACTCTCTGACGTGTTAAATACAGAGAGGCCCTCATCATCTTTGAAACGAGCGATGGCTCATCCTGCTCAGGCTTTGTTGGTGTTCAATAATTGTGTTGCAAGATGCCCAGTTTGTGTCTGATCACAGCCATAAGAGCAATGTAGTGGGATTTTTCGATATAAAGGGCTCTGCAATCACCAGATGGGGCTCTGTGTCCTTAAAGACTGTTCTGTCTTCTGTCCCCTGACACATGCAAACATATACGCATGCACATACACATACACATTAGGGGTTGCACAGAGTACTCGAGCATTTGAGTGCTCAAGCAGTTACATCAATTCTTGAGTTTCTACATTAACATCAAGTACTCGCAAATCGCATGATGCTAGCTCTCACGTTCATTCAGTTTCCAGTTAGAGCCAGTTCCAGTTAGCTTTTATTTGTCCTCACATCATGGATATGTGTGCTTGCTTTATTTTGTATTTCGCTGTGCAAATTTTCTTTCCCAACTGTCATGATGAAATAAACGTGCAATAATTGTGAGTTGTGGATGGATTTCTGAAGGATGGTTTTAACATCGAGTCTGTCATATAATAGACTAGGCAATCTATTATATGACATATAATTAGTCATATAGTCATATAATATAGTCATATAATTAGTCATATAGTCATATTAGTCATATAGTCATACAATTACAGGATACATACATGCTATGGTATGCACATACATATAGTATGTACATGTATAGTATGTATAGTATGTACACACATATAGTATGTACATATAGTATGTACAGGATACATACATATAGTCATACAATTAGTCATATAGTCATGTAATTAGTCATATAATAGACACTAATGCGGCTAAAAAATGAATATTGTTTAAAAATAGATGCAAGCAAATATGACTAATTTCATTTTTTAGTTGGTTAGGCTTACTAATGATGACCTGGTTTCACCGAATTTAAAAAACAAAAAAACAAGTGCTATATCTAAACAATATTTAGATAAGGTAAGACCATGTGTTATCATCATATCATATCGTTAATTGTATGCTTTATGTGCTGAGACCAACCCCATCATAGTTGCATATTCTTTTAATTGATGCAAGACACCCCGGACTACTTGAGAACTCAAGTTTTTCAGGAAAGGAGTTTTAAAATTATGCAACCCCTAATACACATACATATACATATACACTCATCAGCTAAAACATTAAAACCACTGACAGGTGAAGTAAATAACATTGATTGTTTCATTACATCCCAGGATTAGGAATGATTATATTAGAGGGACCGCTCAATTTGGACTGTTTGGAGACAAAGCAAGAGAGGCAAGATTGAGATGGCTTGGACATGTGTGGAGGAGAGATGCTGGGTATATTGGGACAAGGATGCTGAATATGGAGCTGCCAGGGAAGAGGAAAAGAGGAAGGCCAAAGAGGAGGCTTATGGATGTGGTGAGGGAAGACATGCAGGTGGCTGGTGTGACAGAGGAAGATGCAGAAGACAGGAAGAGATGGAAACGGATGATCCGCTGTGGCAACCCCTAATGGGAGCAGCCGAAAGTAGTAGTAGTAGTAGATGTCATTACATCCCACAGAAGAGCTACTGTAGCTCAAATTGTTTAAAAAGTTAATGCTGGCTATGATAGACAGGCATCAGGACACACAGTGCACCGCAGCTTGCTGTGTATGGGGCTGCGTAACTGCAGACTGGTCAGAGTGACCACGATGACCCCTGTCCAACATTGAAAGTTCCTACAATGGGCACGTGAGCATCAGAACTGGACCATGGAGCAATAGAGGAAGGTGGCCTGGTCTGAAAAATTACATTTTCTTTTACATCATGTGGATGGCCGGGTGCATGCGCATCATTTACCCGGGGAAGAGACGGCACCAGGATGCATTATGGGAAGAAGGCAAGCCGGTGGAGGCAGTATGATGCACTGTGCAATGTTCTGTTTGGAAACCTTGGGTCCTGGCATTCCTGTGGATGTTACTTTGACACGTACCACCTACCTAAACATTGTTGCAGACCAGCTATACCGCTTCATGGCAACGATATTCCCTGATGACAGTGGCCTCTTTCAGCAGGATAATGCGCCCTGCCACACTGCACACATTGTTCAGGAATGGCTTGAGGAACATGACAAGGAGTTCGAGGTGTTGCCCTGGCTTCCAAATTCCACAGATCTCAATCCAATTAAACATCTGTGGGATGTGCTGGAAAAACAAGTCCGATTCATAAAGGCCCCACCTCACAACTTACAGGACTTAAAGGATCTGCTGCTAACGTCTTTGTGCCAGATCCCTGAGGACACCTTCAGAGGTCTTGTGGAGTCCATACCTCGATGAGTCAGAGCTGTTTTGGCGGCACAAGGGGGACCTACACAATATTAGGCAGGTGGTTTTAATGTTTTGGCTGATTGATGTACACGTAGGCCTACTATATAGCCTTGAGAGGACATTCTGTCAAAATATGCATATAAATGCATAAGGAAAGGAAGGGTTGAGGGCAAAGAGACAGGAGTGCTATGAAGAGAAAGCGGAGCAGAGAGGAAGTGAAAGCAGAAGAGGGAGAGAGAGGGGGACTTGTTACGGGAGAAAGAAAACGTATAGTGGTCTTTTCACTGGCTAAGAGGATGCTGAATGATGTTCTTGTTAGAAAACCTGCTGAGTAAAAGTTTCTTGTCCAGTATTATTGATATGGCTCTTGAAAATTCAAAGGTGATGCAAGTTTTCTCAACCAATTAAACCACAGGATCTTAGCTCTGTTGTTTTGCCATCTTTCAAGCAAAGATTAGAACAGGCAAGGTAAAGCTTGTGCGTCATCCTAATTGAAACTCGTGTCATTGATCTTGTGTCCCATCGCCAACTAGATCAATGCTTCTAGTTACTGGTGTCATTGGTGGCACGCCATCGTTAATCGTACAGGTAGTCATGGATCCATGTGGCCTCTATATGTGCATTGTATTTGATGTGAACTCCATCTCATATTACTAACAAGCCCACAGCACCCAACAGACTGCATTTTCTAACCTTCAGCCTAAAGCCAGCCAGGCGATGCCCCTCACAAGTGCAACCCAGAGGGAGAACAAGGCTGCATGGTAAATAATTTTCCCATGAACGTAGCATTGATAACGGTCTACCTCGACGGAGGACTTCTGCCATATGGCTGGGAAGAGAGTCTAACATGGTGGTGTGCGGAGGAGGTGGAATCTCTTCAGTCACTCAGCCTGTCAGTCAGTCAGTCAACCAGGCAGACGCAATGCCCAAACCAAGTGACCTAAACAGGAATTGGCAGTCTGTCCCTGGGAACTGTCACTTTATACTGCCAACCTGCTTGCTGATTAGTGAGGAGACGGTAAGCAGCCTTTTTCGAGATGGCTGCAACTCAGCCTCCAGGCCTCCCTGTCTCTTTGTTGTAAATGTGTGTGTGTGTGTGTGTGTGTGTGTGTGTGTGTGTGTGTGTGTGTGTATGTGCATGTGTGTGTATGTGAATGTGCTTGCTCATTGCTCATCAATTGTGTGTGTGTTTGCATGTGTGTGCATGTCCAACTGTTTGTTTATGGATTGGTAGATGACCATTATATGGCATCATTAGCCCCACCAGTACTCTCCATTTGGCCATCTCTTCCTGCTTTTTGTGTAAGCACAACAAATATTGACTTTGAAGCAAGATACGGGCCTCCCTGCCTTGCCTGGCATCACTGCTTAACACCTGAGTACATCCCTGCCTTATTAAACAATGCCGATCTTTGGCGCGGCTCGGGGATATGCAAGACGGGCAGGAAGAGTCAGTCTCAAAAAGACCGGTCACACCTGTTGATAAACAAGACAGATTTGATTTGATCCGAACTCAAAGAAAAGAAATATGCAGATCTGAGGGCCAGTGTCGCCTAACTCCCCTTTTTCATAGCTTTACAAAATCTGTTACAAGCTCTCTGTTGCTTGGTCTCCTTTTCATTTTCCCTTCTACCTTCTCTCCTGGGTAGGAGGACGTGATTGAGCAGTAGCCCCTATTCGCACTGATTAAACAATGGTGGTGTGGGGTTTAAAGAACAGCAGCCAGACGGTCCTCATATCCATATGCCTCTGGTGTTCTGAATAAGATATTTGTGTGGTGAGGGATTAGCCAACGGATAGAGACATTGCCCAATAAACGCTGCAGTGCCGCTTCGGTTAAATCCTCACTACTGTCATTAATCTGTTGGCTCTAGGGGTATCGGGGCTCTGACAGCCGTCCCACTTCTCACATAAGACATACATTTACAGAAAATATAGCATAAATAACAACTACGTAATGTGAGAGGAGGAGTAAACACTTTGTTCACGAAGCCTTTCCAAATCTTCTCATAGCGATTTTCAGCCTTATAACACGGGCGGGGGGGAAAGGCTTGTGCACAAATATATTTGTGTATTCAAGGCACAGTATGTGTCTACTTCAGCTGGTATTTATTTTATGCTCGGCTTTCCCCTCATTCTGCCCCTGCCAGCTGTGGGAGATGTAACAGTGATTGACTGGTGCCCTCACTCCACAGCCCTCCAACTGTCAAACTAATTGGCTCTACTTATGAATCCAACCTCAGATATGAAAATTGTGTTCACGCATGTGTGTGCGCGTGCATGTGTGTGTGTGTGCCTGCACACACATGTGGTTTTAATTGCAGGGATATTATATGTGTATACACGTGCACTGGCATATATGGCATTTGTGACTGCAAGGCGTTTGTGTTATTCACAGTTTCTTAATATAGCCTACTAGAATGATATTACATAATTGCTTTATGAAATTGATGGGACAAAGTTGCACAGATGAATTTCCCACAAATTGTCCATGCACCACGGGGATTGTGTAATTTCAAACAAGTCGATTTCCACAACCTGATTACGGCTTCACTGATAGTTAAATTGCAGTCATGACATTGTATGGCTTTTTGTAGATTTACGGTGGAATCAGGCAGCACAAGAGTCCCTTGGTTTGATTTCAATGTCAGCCTTTATGTGACCTGAATATACTATTTGTGCGTGTCTCTTGGTTGATGCAAATGTCTCTTTTCTAATGCACCCAACGGTGTACAAGCGGACGGTCTAATTGCGCCGTTCCTCTCATTCTGACAGACTGTGGCTCAGAAGGAGTCAGTTTGGCTTGGTGTGCGTTCATATTTCCCCCCTTTGAAGCTCAGTCTCCATAAGAGCCATATGGAAGAGAGGCTTTTCCCGGAGCCATTAGGACCGTAATGACTTGATTCCCTTCAGGGCTGCAGTAGAGGCAGCTGTGACAGTCTGGGTCCACTCCTCCCGCCCTCTCTCAGTATGCCCCCCCCCCCCAGGTTTCTGTTAACCTGCCTAATGCGCAATTTGAAATCGCGAACTAAAAAAAAAAAGAGTAATGGAAACATGTGAATTTCGAAAAAAAACTCAAAATATCGCAAAGAAAAAGTTTATATGCTCACACGTGGTGGTTTTTTTCAGATGATTCGGCAAAGCAATATTTCGCTTAATTGAAACGGAACCGCATTTTTTCGCATTTAAGTCAAGGTAGCGAGTTCGTAAAGAGCGACGGCAATGCGCTTCTCGCTCTGAACCAAGCGGCAACCTCCAGGGCTGAAAAGTGAAAACGACGCGCAAGTGCCAAAAAAACTGCAGTTCCTCGAATGGCCACTTGAGGCTAGCTCCAAAAGCGAGTCGATCCCCATAGACCCACATGTTAAAATGCCCAACTGTACAGAAGTAAATATCCTTACAGCCTTCTACAAAAAAAATGGTTTTGGTCTCTATAGCTAATTTTCTGGTTCATGACAACTGTACGGGGCGAATTTTTACATAACTCACCCATTTAAATTATTATTTTTAAATGATTGTTGTTGCCCCCCCGTTTTCCCCCTCCCCAGTTGTATCCGACCAATTACCCCACTCTTCCGAGTGGTCCTGGTCGCTGCCCCAACCCCTCTGCCCATCTGGGGAGGGCTGCAGACTACCACGTGCCTCCTCTGATACATGTGGAGTCGCCAGCCGCTTCTTTTCACTTGATAGTTGCGTTACATAACTCATCAAACGTTAAGCAGGTCATTCCGCAGTTTTGGATCCATAGGACCTCTGTAAAATCATTGCGGACAATCTGCTAATATTACCACTACTTTCGGTTGTTCCCGTTAGGGGTTGCCACGGGGGAACACCCGTTTCCATCTCTTCCTGTCCTCTGCGTCTTCCTCTGTCATGCCAGCCACCTGCACGTCCTCCCTCACCACATCTACAAACCTCCTCTTTGGCCTCCCTCCTTTTCTCTTCCCTGCCAGCTCTATATTCAGTATCCTTCTCCCAATATACCCAGCGTCTCTCCTGTGCACATATCCAAACCATCCCATATTTGCCTCTCTTGCTTTGTCTCCCAACCGTCCAACCTGAGCTGTCCCGCTAACATACTCGTTCCTAATCCTGTCCTTCTTCATCACTCCAATGAAAAGCTTTTCTTCAACTCTGCCACCTCCAGCTCCGTTTTTTCGTCACTGCTACTGTCTCCAAACTCCAAACCATACAACATAGCTGGTCTCACTACCATCTTTGCGGACAATGACCTCCCGTAAATCCCTAATATGTGGCCGCTGCCAGGTGTAAGGGGTTTGTCTTTCCATCATTGTGCACATCACACGCTTGCCTTCGATTAAACACTACCACGACTATTTCGCTGCATGCAATCAAATCACGGTGTCAGCACTCACTCGGAGATCTGTCGCCATATCGCGAGAGGAGAAAACCCAGCTTTAATCGCATAACGTCACTCAAAGGAAATACAGCCCATTCGCAATCGTCTTTTGTCAACTTTTTTTTTGAAATTTTTTGATTTGCTGCTATTTTGCGCAAAATTGCAATGGAAATCCGCTTAGCGTGGCTGCGTGGACCTAAATGTAGTTTGTGTCACCAGGGTTTGGGAGCCATAATCTTATTAGGTCCTACAGGCATTTCCTTGGCCACCCATGGGAAGAATCTCCTGGCATCTACCCTTACTCGCTGAAGTTTCTCTGAAGTTAACATGGAGTCTTTTAATTGTATTGACACATAATCTTATTAGGTCCTACAGGCATTTCCTTGGCCACCCGTGGGAAGACTGAATCTCCTGGCATCTACCCTTACTCGCTGAAGTTTCTCTGAAGTTAACATGGAGTCTTTTAATTGTATTGACCCATAATCACATTAGGTCCTACAGGCATTTCCTTGGCCAACCGTGGGAAGACTGGATCTCCTGGCGTCTACCCTTACTCGCTGAAGTTTTTCTGAAGTTAACATGGAGTCTTTTAATTGTATTGACCCATAATCATATTAGGTCCTACAGGCATTTCCTTGGCCACCCGTGGGAAGACTGAATCTCCTGGCGTCTACCCTTACTCGCTGAAGTTTTCCTAAAGTTAACATGGGGTCTTTTAATTGTATTGTGACTCATAATCATATTAGGTCCTACAGGCATTTCCTTGGCCACCCATGGGAAGACTGAATCTCCTGGCGTCTACCCTTACTCGTTTTCCTGAAGTTAACGTGGAGTCTTTTAATTGTATTGGATCACTGTATGCCCCCAGTGATCATTTCATACAAACTGGGGGGTTGGATCAACATTTCATTTAGGGGAACAGTTGAACCACCAGACCATCTGTCACAGTTTATTTCCTTTGTTTGTCTCCCCTGCGCTCATTTAAAAAACAGAAGCTGGATGAAATTAATATGGATGATGTGACTCGAGCAATAGGCACCACCCTATCCAATTTAATCGTGTTTTTGCGCAGTGAGAACAGGGAAGAGATAAAAGAGGCTGCTTGAGCTGGACTATCACCCTTGTTTTGCTCTTTTTTTCCCTAATTGGCACATATCATTTGGTTGTCTGAATGTTTTTTTTTTAAATAAATTTAGAAAGATTGTTTTTCCGGGTTTTTCTGTATTATGGTGGTTTTACTAGACCAAGGTTACCTGGTCTAACCCGTTCCTCTGCTTCTTGAATACAACCATCAAGAATTCAGAACAAGAAGAGGAATCCCATATCTCTGGCCAATCTTTCAGTCTTCTCTCTTCCACAGAGTGCTCCCCCTCCGTTCATCCCTCATCAGAATGTACACCAATACGCACAGTAACCAGGAATTGCTTTTTGTAGCACTGTGTGTGTGTGTGTGTGTGTGTGTGTGTGTGTGTGTGTGTGTGTGTGTGTGTGTGTGTGTGTGTGTGTGTGTGTGTGTGTGTGTGTGTGTGTTCACTAACATTAGCTCTTTGTAAACAAGTCATATAACAGTCAAGACTATTCTTTAAGTACTTGGAAATATGGCATAGAATGAACAGTATTTGAATGAAATGGTCTCTGTCTGTACTACAACCACTGGCATAAGTATAGGTGGTGCAGCCGGTGCAGTGGCACCAGGGCCCGTCGCTAGGGGGGGCCCCGTCAATATTTCTGCATGCATTGTCCTAGTCCAATGTTACGTGTCTGTTTTGAGCACGTGATGATTGCTTGTTTAGCGCGCGCAATATCATTTACCTATCTAGCAAGCATGAGTTACACACATAAAAGTGGATGTAAAAAGAGGAGAGAGCAAGGAAAAAAAGGAAAGCTGCAATGTGTGCTGCGTGCGTGCCAAACCATGCAATCTACCAGGTTTTGAGTCTGATGCGTGCTCCCCTGTTACTGTCGAATGACAAGGCTATTAGCTGTATTACAGCCTAGTTGCTTTGTTGACTTGTTTCACTGCCTTGTCGACTGATGTGATTCAGAGACCGTCTGTTTAGGTTTCCCAACTCTGTCCGTGGTGCGTCCGCTCTCCGTGGTTCTGAAGTGTAGCCAATCTTTGATGTACTGACCTTTACAATAACTAATCTCTGTAAACTTTGTCTGTTACTTTGATATTTCTATTTTATTTGTTATATGCTATGCTGTGAAGCACTTTGTGATTGTATATCTGTGAAAGGTGCTATACAAATAAATTACTAAAATTACTTACTAAACCCACCTATGGTGGTGGTGGTGGTGTGTGTGTGAGCGAGTGAGAGAGAGACGGGGGGTGGGGGTCTACGAGGGTTGCTTGCACCAGGGCCCATAATAAATATGTTACGCCAGTGACTACAACTATGCTGAACAAGTGGTGGGGAAAAATGAATGAACGAGTCATGTTTGAATGAATCATTTTTGAGTTTGGTACGAATCGAGTCTCGAATGGTTCTTGTGAATGATTTTTACTGCATGAGCTGACTTGACTGGTATTGCTGCAATACTACAAGACTGAAAGCTGAAAGATACAACACCAGTAAACAGGTCATGTCTAAAGGTGACACTGAAATTGTTTACTTGCTAACTTGGGTGTTAAACAGTTCACCAGAAAGCCAGTTCATGAGACAGTACAATTTTGGCAATTGTTAATTATGCAAGGCTGCTGCCAGCCATTCTTTCTCACATTGTAAATGCTCACGTTAAATTGTCACATTGGCCCACTGAATTTGTGTGCAAAAACACATTTTATTTGTTCCCATTTTCAACTGACATAGCATGAGAATAAAATATTCAACAAAAATAAGCAATAAAACCGTTTTTGAAAAACTGTTTTTGTTTTTCCCCCCAAACAAATGGTTCCGTGCTGCCAACAATTAGGCTTATTTAGTTCACAGAATGGTAAAAAGGCAAACCGTGATGCTGTGGGGGTCTTAGGACGATTAAAAAATACCAGAACATGAGTCAAAAACTTTTTATTCCTCAGTGGTGAGATTTTTATTAATAGAATACTTCATGAACAATACATTAATAAAAATAATGGTTTATAGTTTCTTTTGTTGTTTTTGGCAAAAAGTAACTATGCAGACAGTCTAAGATCCCCCCCCCCCCGCACCAACGGTAGTGCATCTCTGTTGCCCCTAGTAACGGTGGTTGTCCCGGCAAAAAAAAAGTCTCGCCAGACTAAATTAGGTTTCACAAAAGAAAGGAAAGAAAGGACAGGGAGGACCCAGTTTTTTGCCAAGAAAGGTGGGTTTATTAATCTGAATAGTGAAAATATACTGATAGCTTGTTCCATAGTGAAATATGCTTGCTAAACAAACGTCCACTAAACTACGGTTCGCAGTATGTAGTGTTAGCATTTTTCCCCTGCCTAAATTGAATCAATAAGGTTAGAGGCGATATTTTAGCGAGGCATTCACTGCATACTAACAGTTGACCCTGCCTGGTGTCAGGTCCAGCAGATTCAGGATCTGCAACCCTGTCAACCAGCCCCCTATATATCCCAAAATGAACCAGCCGTTCCTTTAATCACAAATGAAGAAATGAAAGAGGTGAGCAGGAGCATGTTGACAGTCCAACTACTTTATAACCTTGCCTTGGGATGATTTTTATGGGGTTTATGTAAACATTGAATGAAATATTTAACCATTAAACACTATTATTATTCTTATTCTTATTTATTTCTTGTTTCCTGTTTTACATCCTGTAGAGCCGAGTCCAAACTATGGACCTGAGGCACTATAGGGCAGATGTCATTTGACTGACAATACTCATCGTAATATGTGGGCTGTTCCGAGTAGGGCGATCTTCTGGACTGCATGGATTTTGATGTTTCCTGAGATACGGTTGGTGAACTTTTCCATTCCCTTCTTCATGAGTCCTAGAGCTCCGATGAGCACTGGTGTTGTTTCGGTCTTCATACCCCACATCCTGTTGATTTCAATCTCCAGGTCTTTGTACTTGGTCAGCTTCTCTGCGACTTTCAATGAGGTGTTGTTTTTTTCAGATGGTGTTGCCATGTCGATGAGCATGCACCTCTTTTCCTTCCTGTCCTTGATAACGATGTCGGGCTTGTTGGCTTTTATCTCTCTGTCAATGTGGATGGGCATGTCCCAGAGGATGGTGACATCATTGTTCTCAGTGACTGTTTCTGGCTGATGTTCGCACCACTTCTCAGTCATCTTGATCTTGTAACTCCTGCAGATCTTCCAGTACAGATATACTGTTGCCTTGTTGTGCCTGTATATGTACTCAGTCTTCGCCAGTTCCGGGCAGCCTGAGACAATGTGGTCGATGGTTTCTTCGTACATGCCACAGATTCTGCATTTTGGGTCTGTTCCATCTTTGATGGGATCTGGTTGCCAGGCTCTGGTCTTGTGCAGCGATTATCAGACCCTCCGTCTCGGCTTTCAGTTCGGTGCTCGTCAGCCACTGGTGTGTCTTTTGTTGGTCCACGTCTGCGTCTCTCATTCTTTTTGGGTACTTCCTGTGCATTGCTTTGTCCTCCCAGGTTTTTTGCAGTTGCTGCTGACCATGGTGTTTTGCCTTCTGCTTCACTCGTTTGGTGTAGATGGTAGTTGCCTCATTTTCTGTTGGTGGGGTTTCTGGGACATCAAGCTCTTTCTTGAATTGTGCAGCTCCTTTATTGATGGAGTAGATCTGATGTTTTACTATTCGAAGGAGTGGGTCATCTGTTTTTGTCAGGTATGCATCCAGCCCGATAGTGGTAGTCTTGAAGGTCAATTCGAGTTGGACTAGGCCTCGTCCTCCTGAAGCTCTTGGTAGGTACAGCCTGTCAACATCTGCTTTCGGGTGGTGCATCTTCTCCATGGTCAGCATCTTTCTTGTCTTGGTGTCTAGTCTCTTGATGTCGTTCAGTTTCCAATTGATGATTTTGAAGCTGTACGTCACTACAGGTATCGCTAGGGTGTTGATATATTCAATTCTGTTAGCCACATTGAGTTCGCTCTTCAGTACCATACACACTCTCCTGTGGTACTCTTTACGGATCTTCTCCTTCATGGTTGAGTGTTGTATGCCATCTCCTTCGTTTACTCCTAGGCACTTAGGGAGTTTTTTTTAGGGAGTTGTACCTTATCTGATGCAAGGGTTTAAGGACAGGATGTTGTATTGCAGTAAAACCCACCGAGGCAAATTGTAATTTGTGATATTGGGCTATACAGTTAAAATTGACTTGACTTAATTTCCTGGGCTCGCTCGAGCATTTGTCTCATTGTGATCCAGTCCTGTATGAGCACTTGGAGACAATTAGGGACAAGGAAAAGGAACCAGGCTGACACATCTTATCTCTCAAATTCAAAATAAATTCATTGAACTATGTAGCAAAAGAGTTATAAAAATAATTCTTAAGGAAAGGGAGGATTCAATTTATTATTTTGTTATCTGTGATGCAACACCAGATATTCTACATACCAAGCATAATCAGAATCAGGATACTTTATTCATCCCTGAGGGGAAATTGGGTAATAATAATAATAATAATAATCAATAATAATGTTATGCTCATACGATATGTGACTAATAATAAAGACACAGATTACTGGGAGATCACTGAACGGTTTCTTAAGTTCAAGGACTTCAACAAAAAGACAGGAAGTGAGCTAGCAAGACTGATTGAAAGTGGGCTTCATGACCAAGAGATAGACACTGGAGATTGCAGAGGGCAGGGATATAACAATGGGGCAAACATGTCAAGGAAAGTCAACAGAGTCCAAGCCCAAATATTAAAGTAAAATCCTCTCGCTATATTTTCACGCTGTGCATCCCACACCTTAAATCTTTTGGGTGTGCATGCTGCAGAGTCAAACCCAGAAATGTCAACATTTCTTGGCAGCATCAATCGCCTTTACACACTTTTTAGTGCAAGCCCAGAGTGGTGGGACATCTACAAAGAGAAAAGAGGCTGCTTTCTGCATTACCTCTCTGATATCCACTGGAGTGCACAAACTGATGCTGTTAAACCTGTTGCAAAACACCTACCTGATGTCATTGAGGCCATAGATACCATACTCACTACATGCAGCCCCGCAAATGAGGTCAGATCAGTTGCAAGTGGTCTGAAGAACTACTTTAGGTCATTTGATGCCATAGTCCTCCTCACTATCTGGCTCAAAGTACTACAATGTATAGAGGACAGGAATGTAATCCTCCAGTCAGGAAAAATCTCGCTTGACATAGAGGCAGCAAATGTTAAGGCCCCAGGTCACGGTTTGTCAGAAAGGGTGATAGGGCTTTTGCTGTTAGAGCCCCCACACTATGGAACTCTCTTCCCACCAAACTCAGACACATTTAATTCTCTAGCTTCTTTGAAATCTCTCCTTGAAACTTTTCGCTTTGTGAAAACTGTGGAGTTCTCGACACAGGGTGGATTGACAATCTTGATTGGTTCATGTTGTCCAAGTTGTTCATGATTGGTGATCTCGTCGTGGACGGGTGCTTATTGGTTATGCTAGTTGGATAAAAGAGAGCACTTGGGGGTGTTAGAGATTATGGCTGGTGTTAATCGTGGTTAATGTTAAATAAAAAGACAATGTTTTATTTGGTGAACCTGCCGAGTGTAACTTCGTCTTTACTTAACATTTTCAGAACACACGTATGGTGTAAATACACAATAGTTTGACGACGAGGATGGAATTTGTTAAGTTGGAAGACACAGAGTTTGCATGTTGAGCAACTCCACTGAGGCAGCAGTATACTAAAAATGGCGTTCGGTGAGTGAAAGGACTGTCAAACAGAAAATGGCATTCGGGAAGCCAGAATATTTTCACTTCGAAGAAAGTGAAGAAAGTTTTGATTGTTATCGACAGAGACCGGAGGAGTACTTTGCAGCTATTGGCTTGGACCAGGTCGCACAGCTTGCTAATGGACGTGTGTGCCAGATAAGCCCTCTGAAAAAAAACCTACGAGCAGTTGGTGAAACTGTTACAAAAGCATATCTTCCCAAAACCAACTTAATCGCTGATAGATGCAGGTTTCACAGAAGGAATCCACTCGAAGGGGAGTCGATAAGTGAGTACATTGCAAGTTTGAGAAAGTTAGCTGCCACGTGCAAGTTTGGGGCCTTTTTAGAGGAGGCACTGCGTGATAGATCTGTCCGTGGAATTTGGATCACAGAGCTAAGAGACCGTTTGCTCAACACAGCTAACACTAAAGACTTATCATTGCTGATTGCAGTCGAAATGGGGCTTACATGTGAGGTAACAAAGTGCAGTGCTCAGCAGCTCTCACAGAAAACGTATAAGGCTAACGTGGTTGACAAGAAAGCCAATGCAAAGCACGTAGCTCTCAAGTTTGCAGAATTCCAATGCATGAGATTGACGGACAGACAGGGTGTTCAAAACGAAGAATACAATTATTATTTGTTTGTGTTTGTTTGTTTGTGTTATTAACAAAAAACGAAAAATACAATATATTCATTTTTATTTTTTATTAATAAATACTACACAAACATTTAGACAATAAAAACAGGTCGTACATTCAGAGAAAACTGCATCATAGACAGAGCATGCACACAGTACAACCACAATGCGCAGTATCAGCATATGTCCTTTGTGCTGCACAACATACAGTGGCCAAGTAAATAAGCTATAGCAGCAGAGTAATAAAGCTGACTTACTTACATGATCTATAATAAGGAGGGCTGCGTGGACGCTGAAGTGGATGCTGTCGCTGTGGTCGAGCTTTTTGTGTCATTATATTCCCAGGTCACCCTCTTAGCCTTTTTTAGAAGTTGTCGATCGGGTGCCTGTTTAAAACGGGTCCTTGTTGTTGACTATGACCATAATCACTGAGCTGAGTGTTCTGTCCATGTCAAGGCTGGCTCTGAAGTCAGTTTTGTTTTTACAGACTAGACTGAAAAGTCTCTCCTCGTCTGCATTGCTGTGAGGAATCACAAGCAACAAGCGTGCTAGTTGCGATAGGCGACCAAATCGATTAATAGCGGATCCTGGCACCTTTACTTGCGATAGAAAAGCCCATACCACATCCATCTGACGTTACACTTCGGTGGTGCTACCATCTTTAGTCTCCAGCTTGATCGCTGCTTCATTCCACACATGCTGTGGATTTTCCTCTTTTTGCAAACTTTGATAGTCCATACGTTCCTCCAACAGCTTGTCAATGGTGCTGTCATCCCACTGTAGATGCATCTTGAATTTGTGTGCGATGAACTGCACACTCCCAAAAACATGTGAGGCCCGGTGATCAAGGTCAATGAATTGAGCGTGTGACAACAGCTCATCGCCTAGTGGAAAGTTTGTCTTGATATATTCCACAGTTGCCACGTAGAAAGAGATCACGACATTGTAGAACTTACTGACATCTTTGTCACCGACATCACCATTTTCAATCAGAGTTCGCAGCTTTCACTGAGTTGTAAAGTCAATGAATATCTGCTTGTTTGGCTTGACCTTCCTGCATTCGAGGTGCATTACATTGCTATGTTTCTGTAATTCTACAGGATCAATAAATTTCTGCATCAAATTTTTGAGCATATTTTCCATCTGACTGTGCATGCCATGAATGCAGGGGTCCTCACGTTGAAAAAATAAGTTTAATTCAGTGAGTGACGGCAATACAGCCTGGTAAAAGAGTAGATACACTTCAGACATATGATTCTGGAAATTGTTACATACTCTCTTGAATCGTGGGTTTTGCACTGGGCCATTCATAGAGGCAAAGTAATTTTTCAGGGCAGGAAACTGTTCAGGACCTTTCAATTGCAGTTTGCAAAGCCACACAGCGGGTTGAGACGTGTTTGAGAATGGCTCTGTATTAAACATCACAAAATTCGCGGTAGCTAGCTAACTCGTTCTCTTTCTTGACTTGTCAAAGTAATAGAACAGATCACTAGCTAAATCTTCAACATCTAATGCTAAGCACTTAGTAAACCCACTACCCCCTTTCTGCATTATGAATGATATGACAAGGGCATCCTACTGCATATATGTCTGGATTTTCCCGCAGAAGTCTGGTTTTCACAGAATTTCGACACCCCATGTTGACTGTTGCGTTGTCCATTAAAAAAGAAATGCAATTACTCCAGGGGATGCCATGTTCTGTCATTACATTGTTGACTTTGGAGTGAAGTGTCTCAGCATCTCCAGCATTTGTAGAGCACATGTTCAAAAACTCGTGCGAGACTCGAGTGTGACGCTTTATGTCAAAGAGCCGTACAATCACTGGGTTTATTTTTTTGAGACCAGAGTCGTTGCTCCCATCCATGCCCATTGAATATGGACCTTCTTTCATTGATGCGATAGTAGGTGCAAGGAAATGTGGCGCTAGTGCATCATTAATTATACAGGATGCCTTTGTCGCAGCAGAGGCGTAACCTTTGGCGATTTCACTGTCTGGAAAGGCAGCTCTGACTAAAGGCCCGATGTGGTTTGCTGTGGCGATTGGTAAACTGTGTTCCACGTGAAAATTAGAAAATAAAACCTCAGCCTTGGTAATCTTCTCTTGCAATGGTGAAGTGTTTGGTAAAAAGAAGGTTTGCAGTAAAACCATACCCACCATGGCTTGTTTCTTCTCTCTGTGCTCCTCGCCATTGATGTCACATTCAACATCTGTCCTTCCTTGGTGAGCACAGCTTAGAGATCTTTTGCAAATGTCACAGAAAAATTTGTAGACGCCCAGGTTGTCTTGATGAATGCATCCATATTCAAGAGATGACTTTATCCATTCACTTTTGAATTTTGTTTTATATGTGTGTGCACCGCTTAACTTTCATTTCAACATTTTTGCTAGCTGTCGCAAACATCAAGTGGCACAAGCTGTAAGCCCGCCGTTGAGGAGCAAGATTGAGGAACGTGTCTGATTGGCTAAAGTAATGCTCCACCAATTAGATGTGGTAATGCTCAACCAATTAGATTTTACCTTGTTGATGTATTTCTGACACTAACAAATCAAATCAAACCAAGTAATAAACTAAAGTATAGGCTATCCAAAGGAGTTGAATCAAGTGCAACTGGACTTGGTACATATCCGTGAAGACGTTTCACCTCTCATCCAAGAGGCTTCCTCAGTTTGTGCCTTTCTGACTAGACCAGGCTAGTCTGACTGGCTGGTGATGAGACTCAGACTCATCACCAGCCAGTCAGAAATGAGAAATGGTTGAATAGAGTAATATGTGAAGTGTTGGGTCCAGTAACTTAGCGTTGTAGTGAATGGAAATTGTGTGAAAAGACATGTAAACCAAATGCTGAGTACCAAGGGAAATCAAACACGGTTGACACAGGGAGAGGACTCTCCTTGTGTAGAAACATGTTGGGACTGTGATGAGTGGAGTGCAGACAATGAGTAGGAACAATGTTTCAAGAGCACCGCCATCGCAGGTTGTTGAACTGGACGCTTGTCCAGTGAGAAAAGGACATCCTCCTGAAAGACTGAATTTGTGACTGAGAGATGCAGATGTCTGATTGTAAACCCCCCCCCCTCAAAAAAAAATAAAAAATAAAAAATAAAACCACAGAAGTATGGGTTTACAGGGGAGGAGCTGTGGTGTTCTCAATACAGGATGGGTTGACAATCTTGATTGGTTCATGTAGTCCAAGCTGTTCATGATTGGTGACTTCGTCGTGGATGGGCGGTTATTGGTTATGCTAGTTGCATAAAAGAGAGAGCTTGGGCGTGTGGCTCTGGGGTTCAGAGATTATGGCCGGCGTTGATGGTGGTTAATGTTAAATAAAAAGACAACCTTTTATTTGGTGAGCCTGCCGAGTGTAACTTCCTCCTTACTTAACATTTTCGGAACACATGTATGGTGTAAATATACAACAAAAACTTTTGGAAATGTTTGATATTTGTTATTTATTATACTGTTTTTATTTCTATTCCTGTTTCTTTGTTCTTATTCATTTATTGTTTTTACATGCTCTTTGCTCATGTCCTTTGGTCTTGTTCTTATTTTTGCCTTGTCTGCTTTTATTTCTTTTGTAAAGCACTTTTGTAACATTGTTACAAAAGCGCTATATAAATAAAGTTATTATTATTACTAGTATTATCATTATTAAAGGAGGTGACGCAGCGTCTTAGAGATAAATGGGAGTTTCTCCTGTCTCAGGCATCCTTGGTTGCAACTCAAATAATGCAATGAAGCAGGGAACACAGCTGACAGAGGAGAAGGAAGAGGTTCCATAATGCGACATCTCTACAAGAGACAATTCAACAAAATTTCGCAGTACACTGCCTTGGACTGTCAGGGTCCCTAGTGTTTTCTCCCTGTTTTCCTCTCTGTTGTCTGTGCTGCTGGTCCCTCCCCCTTCTGTCTGTCGGTCGGTTTGACGGGAGCTGGGCGGGGCTGGAGCTAATCACCTGCACACCAGTCTTCTACCAAGCCTCAACAGTCACCTACTCTCCTGGTCCATAAAGTCTGGTTCATTCTATCACTCGTCGCCAGATCGTCTGCTTACCTATTGTGACCATTAGCGCCAGCTTCCATTCCTGCTCTGTCTCCAGCCGTTCGGACCCAAGACCCAGCTCTACCCTGCTCGACCAGCCTCCCGCCCCCCTGCCTTGTCCTACCTGGTCTCTCTCCAACTCCCAGCCTCCATTTTGGATTTCTACACGCCAGTGACACCCTTCAGACCGGCAAGACCAGAATCCACTAATAAACCTGTTTCTTCGCACTATCTGGGAGTTCCTTGTCTGTGTCTGTATCAGTGGGTGCCCAGAGAAGACATTGGTTAATACGACATGGACAACATCCCAAGCGACTCGGACACTGTTCCATGTCACTGCAACAATTGTTGAAGAATTTGCTGTTGTTCTGCAAATAGGACATATTGGTGAAGATAAAGTCCGAACTCTGTGTTGGCCAATGATCTTGAACTATTCCAAAGACCAGGCGTCCGGGTGGCGTGGTGGTCTATTCCATTGCCTACCAACACGGGGATCGGTGGTTTGAATCTCCGTGTTACCTCCGGCTTGGTTGGGCGTCCCTACAGACGCAACTGGCCGTGTCTGCGGGTTGGAAGCCGGATGTGGGTATGTGTCCTTGGTCGCTGCGTCTCCTCTGGTCCGCGTTCAGCAGACCAAGAGGGGACATGTTTGGGGGAAAGTGGCAGCATTGTTCAGGCGTCTTAATTCATTCTGAAACTCTTTGGAATATACCCCCCTCCCCATTTGTTTCTCCCCAATTGTATCCGGCCAATTATCATACTCTTCCAAGCCATCACGGTCACTGCACCCTCTGCCAATCCGGGGAGGGCTGCAGACTACCAAATGCCTCCACTGATACATGTGGAGCCGCCAGCCGCTTCTTTTCACCTGACAGTGAGGAGTTTCGCCAGGGGGATGTAGCGCGTGGGAGGATCATGCTATTCCCCCCAGTAACCCCCGCCCCCCAAACAGGCACCCCGACCGACCAGAGGAGGCACTGTGTCCATACACAGACCAAGCCGGAGGTATTGCAGGGATTTGAACTGGCGATCCCTGTTTTGGCAGGCAACGGAATAGACCGCCACGCCACCCAGATGGCTTCGTAAATCATATCTGACAACTAGAGCAAAATCTGTATGCAGTTGTGCACCCTGATTATTTAATAGCATAGCTATGTTATCCCTACCTGTTTGTTTATGTGGAGGCTGCAAGCGGAGGCGTCCTTCTCTGACTTTGCCAGACTTTCTTTTCTCCCCCCCCCAAATCACTGCTGTTCAGCCTGTCTTTACAGCTTGTTGCTTAGCAATGATCTCAAGGTGATTTGTGCTGTTCATTTGAAAAAGAGTAGCTTATAGTCTGTAATTTTTCAGTAAAATTCGATTTTCACATGGATGCTTGTGCAAATTGGTAGTTAGAATCTTTTGCCAGCACCACTCGTTTGTAAAAACGGCATATTACTTTATTTGGATCCTTCGGCTTGCCGGTTGTCTGGTTTAAAACCAAAATAATCCCAAACGGGATTTTGTATTCTGTTTCGCATCAAGCTCTTCCATGATTACGTTCTCTGAAAATGACTGGCGTGCGCACGTGGGAAGGAGGCGGGGGATATATTGCCGACTGGCGTGCGCACGTGGGAAGGAGGCGTGGGATATATTGCCGATTGTTGAGCTGGCAGAGGCCGGCAGGAACATTTTGACATATCCATCCATCCATTATCCAAACCGATTATTCTAAATAGGGTCGCGGGTATGTTGGACCCTATCCCAGCAGTCATTGCTTGGCAGATTTTGACATATCACCCAGCCCTAATAACAAACGTATTAGTCAGTTTTATTGTCAAGGACATTCGGCCCCTATCATCATACCATGGAGATGGATTTTAAAATCGCATAAATGTTTTTGAACCAAATTACACAATTCCGTCTCACATTAGCCTATGCAGCATCATCGCCTATCAGTATGAGTATGAGACACTGAAATCCGAAATTGCCACTGTAATATGTGGAAGACGTTTCCCTCACCACTGATCGGTGGACATCATGCACAATGGACGCTTATTTATAAAGTTAGCGAAAACTGCTGATGCAGCACGACGTGTGGCAAGTCATTTCCATCACAGCGTTGGCGACTTCTGCCTTGAAGAAGCGCCAGGACCAACTCGGAGAACACACCAACATGACTGTAGAGCTGGTTGAAATCCAACGTTTGTGGTGTTGGAACGACTGTACGAACAGCCAATTCCAGTGCAAGCTTTTCTGGCTGATGAGACCACCACCAAGCCAGACTCGCCATGCTTTGCCCCTAAGAGCCAGTGGGAATTATTAGAACACCTTCTCCCAGTCCTGACACCCCATTGGAAAGACTACAACAGCCATGTGTGCACAGTTGCATGTCAGACTTTCCTTAATTCACTCTAGTCTTTTCAACCCAACTGACGGTGTTCTAATGGCCAGACAGCCACACGTTTCAAACTAGACTAAAGGACTGGCAGAATTCATTTCTGGTGAGGCATCCATGCTGGATCCTCGCTTTATACACCTGCAGTTCCCCTCACAGGAAACCAGATAAGATGTCAGAGTCCACTTAATCCAGTTGGCGAGGAGGTAGATGAACCGCAAACTGAAGCAGGTGAGCATCAGTTAGTTTCGCAGGATTTTGGCTGCATCTCATTATTCAAATGGTTTATAAGATAGTGTTAACTCATGTATGAATTGAACTAATAAAGTTAACTTGTAGCCTATTCAGCGGATGTTTTTTTAGTACATATTTAAATGCATCTTGGCCTGGTTAGGTAGGCCTAACCAACCAAATTAAATTCTCATTGTCTGAGGATATTTTTGCTAATGCCTTATCTTTTATTTCTGAAACAGATCAGCATGATGATGATGACGATGCAGACGGGGTTAATGGTAACAACAGAATCGTTGTGAGTAAAAGCTAGACTGGAAAGCGAATTCGAAGAACCTTTCAGGCCACACTTTGAAAGCCCAAAAACCAGGAAGGGATGTAAAGGCAACAGCGCTGAGGAGATGCAAATGCACTTTCAAACACCCAACATCCCAATCATGGATAACCCGCTGGAGTGATGTTCACACAACGTCCATCAGTTTTCCTGACTTGCCAAGCTTTCAAATCTTTTCCAATTACTAGTACGCCCCAGTGAATGGGTTTTTTCATTGGCTGGAAACACAGTGACCCACCAGAGATCAAGCCTCCATCCTGCATCCTCTTCTTTTTAAATGCAAATCAAGATTGTACAGCCTGTAGCTGCATATTTGGGAAAGATGAAATAGCAGCAATGTCCAAGTCGTAGAACTACAGCACATCTTTGTCTATTAGCGTATGTAAGGCGTAATTCACCTATTCTGACCCAAAAATAGGTAGTCCTAAAATAAAGAGGACAGAGGCTGTTACTAAGAACAATAGTTTGATTTATATAAAGGAACTGTGCTAAGGCTTGCTGAGATGTTTTTTTTAGATAAATTATTTAAACAGAAATTATTTCTTTAATGTTCAGTAATAATAAATTTGTCGAAGATGTGGGCTGTCAACAGGGAAACAATTAAATTTTCTTCTATTTGTCCTCATATTGTGGGTTACCAAAATGTGTGGTCACTTTATTGTATTTCACTGTGCAGATTTCCTTTCTCACGTATCGCTATGATTGAAATAAATGTGCAACAATTGTGAGTCGTGGCCAGATTTCTCAAGGATGGTTCTAACATCAAGTCTGTCATATAGATTAGGCTACTACAGTAGTATGGCTAAACAAATTATTGTTGCTAAAAGACAGATGCAAGCAAATTTGACTAATTTAATTTTTAAGTTGGTTAGGCTTACTAATGATGACCTGGTTTCACCGAATTTACAAAAAAAACCCCCAAAACAAAACAGCCCTTTTTCTAAACACAGCAAGAACACTGTGAAAACACCCACTTTTGTTGACTGAACTGTCTATCTGGTAGCAATAACTTAAAATATCATTGGTATTATCCATACTTCACCATTGTGTAAGGTAAGACCAAGTGTCATCTTTGTATCATATAATTTTCTTAATTTTATGCTTTGCTGTATGTACTGAGACCAACCCTATCATAGTTGCATAGTCTTTTAATCAATGCACGACATCTCTTGCATGACCCCCCCCCCAAGAGAACTTGAGTTTTTCACGAAAAGAGTTTTCAAGTTGTAGAATTATGCACTCATGCAACCCCTACTGTGCGCCCTTCTCTGTGCATTATCCTTGGATGAGAGAGCTTCTTACCTCTAGAGGAGGCCCTTTTCTTCTGCTTTGATATGGTAACATATTAACATATTTTTATAGAGGGTATCAGATAGTCTTGCAACAATTAATGCATTCCACTGTATACAAAATGTTGCACGCATGTTTGAACGGTATTACACGTAGTTTCCTAGCTAAGTCAGTAAATATTGGAACGCAAGAGACCTGCAATCCTGAAAAAGGACATTATTTACATCTGTGGGATCTTTGGGTTCTAGAGGTGTGGTTACTGCAATTTTGCAGGGTTGTGTTGGGTTTGGAGGGGGGGAATTTGCTACCTTTTCATTGGGTTCCCCTGAGTGCAATTAATGTCTTAAAACCAGGGCGTCCAGGTGGCCTATTCCGTTGCCTACCAACACGAGGATCACTGGTTCAAATCCCCGTGTTACCTCTGGCTTGATCAGGCATCCCTACAGACACAATTGGCCGTGTCTGCGGGTGGGAAGCCGGATGTGGGTATGTGTCCTGGTCATTGCACTAGCGCCTCCTCTGGTCGGTCAGGGCGCCTGTTCGGGGGGAGCTGGGGGGGGAATAGTGTAATTCTCCCACGTGCTACGTCCCCCTGGTGAAACTCCTCACTGTCAGGTGAAAAGAAACGGCGGGAGACTCCACATGTATCAGAGGAAGCATGTGGTAGTCTGCAACCCTCCTTGGATCGGCAGAGTGGGTGGAGCAGCTACCAGGGTGGCTTGGAAGAGTGGAGTAATTGGCCAGATACAATTGGAAGAAAAAAAGGGGAAAAAAAACATGATAAACCTTCCACACTTTAGTGCAACTGCAGAGTATTGCTGCACAGTGCGAAACCGTCAATAAAACATCCTGTCTGCTATTGTGACTCCAATCAAGCATGTAAGCCCTCTACTGGATTTTTGAATGCACTGCATAAATCAGAAGGACGGGGATTCATGTACTGCATGTACCAGAAACCAAAATACTCAAAAGGCTGGAAAATTTGATTCATTGAGACGTTCTGACTTCACTGATTCTGACTCCACTGATTCGACAAAATTAATCGAACTGCCCACCATTACATTGAATACACTGACTGAATTACCCTGACAATTGTATTGATTGATGCTCAGCCTGTGTGTGATTGAGTGAGGCTCTATTTGAATGTAAATCATGCATGAACATAGGCAGTCATGCTAGACAGTCCTTGTAGTTCCTTCTTTTTCTTTCCTTTTTCTATTTGTGTGTAACCGTTTTTCCCCTTTTTGTGTATGTACTGTACCCGTATGTCTGTGCTAAAATTAATAAGCATATGAGCGCTGTCACAGTTTGTAGTGTGTCTATATTTGTGTGTTTGGGTGCATGGATATGGTATTCACTGTTCATATTTGAATAATGATTGGACATATACTATATAATGTAGTATATACTTTATGATATATACTCTGGCTTTACTTGCTGAATAGAATTAACCTTTTCAAAGGGATCATCTGAGCCCCTCACTTGAATTCTGTGAGACAAGAACCCACTCACTGCATTCCCAGACATAAGCAGTCTATCTGCAGAGAGATGGATGGTTCAGTATTATCAATCTATCTAAAGAGAGAACGTGACAGAAATGGCTGGTTCAGGCATAGCCAATCTACACAAGGCAGACTAATTGATGATGAAGACATTACTGGTCTATCAAGAAAGCCAACAGGGGAGAAAAGCAATTGGATGGTTCAGACACAACTAGTCAACACAGATCATGCTAATGGGTAATTTATCCATCCTTCTATTGTGATGGAGAGAGAGAGAGGGAGAGAGAGAGAGAGAGAGAGAGCGTGATGGGTCAGAAATTGCTTGTCTATGTGGAGCAGACAGAGGCCCCAGACATAACTAGTGTATGCAGCATTGACGGATAAGTCTGAATGAGACCATGGAATATTTAGCAGTAGTAAATGGATGAGGAGGTGGTAGGTAGCATCCTCTGATAAACCAAGACTGTCTTGACTGTTTGCATTTGCATACATGAATATTAACATTTTCACTGAGCTTGGTTGTCGCCTGCACATTACAATCGCTTTCTCCCTACCTTGCTTTCTCTCTCTCTCTCTGTGTCTCCAGCTATCTTTACTCCTGCATGTGTTTTCCTGGCTCTCCCTCTCTCATTCTGCCTCTTCTCCTCCCTATCACCATCCTCATCAGCTCCTTCTGGAACTGGATTTAATTAATGTAGGTGATAGATGAGCGAGATCTTCATGAAGATATTGGCTTTCACAATGTCTGTGTTTGCCTATTATGCACATCTGTTTTGGCGCAATGTTTGTACTTAGAATGCTCTTGTGTCCTATTGGGTCCATTTGAGAGGCATTTTTGATTTTTAACAATACTTTAATAAAAAAAAAAATCAAAATATTATGAAACAGCTATGATAAACAGGATAAAAAAACCAACATGGTCAGTAACATAAGATTCACAGAATCCAAATCATCTCAGTACACTCCCAAAGATCAGCTCATCATCCACAACACAGCAAAGCACATTTTTACAACACCACACACTGCAAAAACCTTCCAGATGTTTCATCATCTGTAATAAAAATCTACTTTTAAACGAGTTTTTAACAGTTTTACAGATACAAAAACAGCATCGTCATCCCCAGTTTTCTCCAATCTGTTTCTTCTGCTCAGATACACAGCAATCTTTGCCCTCCCCAGAATGAAATAAAAGAGCTGGCGTTTGTCTTTGTACCTCTGACAGTACCTGTAGCCCAGAATGAACATGGGTTTAGAAAAGACTTCCCCAAACAATCCAGCACTGTAAACAGTCGCAGCGGTTGACAACATTGCATGAAACAATGAAAAACAGCGTCACGATAAGTACAAAATAGGCAGCCATGGCTATCATCAGAATTAATGGCAGAGACAAAAGCATTAACAGCCATGATACCATGTAAAACCCTCCACTGCAGGTCAGCGGCTCTTTTGATCAATGGTGGTTTATACAGCGCTCTTCACTCAGGCCCAACACTGTCACTCAGACCTAAGTGAGCTCTCAATAGTGTCAGTTTTGCCATTTAATTTGTCCCTGTGCAAAACTTAACATTTTATACATTGACTTTCTATTTGGCTCTTGAAAAGGAAACTCAGAGGAATTCCCACTTTCTAAAAAAGATCCTGTATAATACTTAAAATCTGGGGAAACCTTCATTTCAGGTTTAATAGAGCCATTACAATACTGACTCCACAGCGTCCACTCAGTATCTGTGAGAGCTTCTCGCAATTTATTAAGTGACAGAGTGATAGCATGAGTTGATCTCAACTCTAAGCAGGAGGCAAGAGGAGCTGCATTGTCCACTTGCAAGCTGAACTACATGTCCCAGGTCAAGGACTGACAGGTGATGCCATAAAATAGACGATACCAAATTATTAGTGATGAGGAACCGACCGCTGTAGGACGTTTTGGTTAAAATCCACTTCCACTTTGCTAAACAAACTTTGACCTTTTCAAGAACATTTTCCCAGTTTTTAATAACAACAGATTGATCACCTAAAAACACTCCTAAATATTTCACCCCCCTCGTCTTCCAAATCAACATCCCAGTCAAACTGAGCTTTTTCTCCAGTACATCTCCAACACTGAGCGTTTTGCTTTTGATCCGGTTAACTTTGGCTGAAGATATTAAGCCAAACTGGACGACATCCCTCACCAACATGTCAGTATCCTGCTGACTGTTCACCAGAATGACCAAATCATCTGCATAGGCTGTCAGTTTTAAAGGTGCATTACAACTTGGAATAGTTATACCCTGAAGGTCAGATTTAAGTTTGTATAACAAAGGCTCAAATGCTAGAGAATACAACATGCCAGAGAGGGCACAGCCTTGTCTAACTCCCCTTTGGATTTGAAAAGGAGTGCTCAAACCACCATTAATTGTAAATTAATTAATCTAAATGTCCCAATACAGAACCCTGACTTTGTTAATCAGAATCAGAATCATGTTTATTGGCCATGTAGGTTTGCACTACATGGAATTTGACTCCGGTTCTGTGGCTCTCTCACTGTACTTAACATAGAATAACAACACTACAATACAACAATCTTCAGATGTATACACAAGGATTGACTTGTACAGACGAAATAAGAGCAATGGTGCAGAGATTATATCAGAGATGCTGAAATAGATGTTAGCAGGTTACTTAGATACCATGCCTGAGGTAGATGTATGTGACAGAGCGTACCAGTATACATACCATGTACAGTACAGTATTTACAAAGTAGTTGGATTTATTTGACAGTGTTAAGCGTTCATTTGAATGACAGCTCGCAGAAAGAAACTGTTTTTATAGCTGTTTTTTTTTTTTGAGTACAGCGCTCTGTGGCAACTACCAGAGGGGAGGAGTTGGAACAGGTTGTGACCAGGGTGTGTTGGGTCTGCAGTGATGTTGCCTACCTGTTTCCTGAGTCTGGAGGTGTACAAGTCCCGAATGGAGGGCAGGTTGGCA
Source organism: Lampris incognitus (assembly GCF_029633865.1). NCBI lineage: Eukaryota > Metazoa > Chordata > Actinopteri > Lampriformes > Lampridae > Lampris > Lampris incognitus. The sequence continues at coordinate 36,838,547 of NC_079221.1, read as the reverse complement.
CCAGTGATTTTCTCTGCAGACTTAAGTGTCCGTTGTAATCTGGCCCTGTTCTGTTTGGTGGCTGACCCGAACCAGACAGTGATGGATGTGCAGAGGACAAACTGGATTATTGCAGTGTGGAACTGAATCAGCAGTTGCTGGAGCAGGTTGAATTTCTTGAGCTGGCGGAGAAAGTACATCCTCTGCTGGGCCTTTTTGATGATTGTGTCTATGTTGGATGCCCACCTTAGGTCGTGGGAGATTGTGTAACCCAGAAATCTGTAGGTTTTCACTGTAGACACCGTGCTGTTGAGTATGGTGAGATCGAAACTGCTTGGAAGAGTGGGATAACTGGCCGGATACAATTGGGGACAAAAACAAATGCAAAAGAAAAAAAAAACCATTACAAGTGAGCGATCAGAAAAACCAACAGGGCTGATAACACAACTTTTAAATACATTATGATGAATGATGATTTTTAAAACAATAC
>NC_079221.1:36740578-36833078 GCF_029633865.1 Lampris incognitus | reverse complement strand
TAACTCCACCAGAAGAGCACCTTTACTCTCCACAGTGTTGAAAATACTCACTCTGGGTTTAAATAAGTCAACTCTGAAATATCAACGCCCACTTTTTTACTGTGTATATTTCGTCTTTACCTACAGTAGAACCGTTTACAATATCATCCATTCATCGTGATATGATCACCTGAAATACCTTGGATCTAATCTTTTTCTTAAATGTCAGAAAGAATCAAAACGATCACTTTAAGCGGACTGTTTGGTTACAATAATCGGATTTTTTAGGCAGCGTTAATCAGTGAAGCCGCCGATCAGTTTCCTTGGTTACAAGTTGAAATGATGTCATCGATACAGTGGATATTAAGGAACTGGCAGGCCATCATGTGATTATCATCGAGCACGATGGAAAAGAGAGAGCAGAACCATAGATTGAGAAGAAAGGGCAGAAACGGTGCCCTGCAAACACAAGAGGACATGCTGGAGCAGAGGCGATACAATGACATCAGAGCCACTTTGCTTGGAGAGTCCCAGCAGGCAAAGAGATCCAGACGACAAGATGGAGGCCTGCAGTTGGTGCTTGAGAGAGGCAAAGCCAGACAGGTGGGTGGCAAAGCTAGACCACTGTTCGAACTGTGTCATGGCAATTATTTAATTCTACTCTGGCATTAAATGAGGAGCGAGACAAAAATCTCTTAAAGTATTGTCACATGATTTTAATATTGTAGCGTTGCATGGTAGCTAGCTAGGTGGTTGGGGGAAGGACGCCGAAGACACGTTGCTGTTTGATAGCTCAACAAAGCCCAGATTTATTCCCTTGCCACAGCAACAGCTAACCTGAGGTTGAGGTGTCCCCTGTAAAAACAACTAAACAGGGTGGCTAACCCCCTGGCTCTCTCTGTTACTTGAACTCCCTATTAGCTAACTCTTCATAGCACAATCTGCCATCCTCTCTCTCTTCAAGTCTCTTGTCATTCCCTGCAAAATGTAGCAATTTACGTGTCCCCCTTTTACCCGCCCCGAGCAACTTCTCCAATTACCCACTACGGAGGACACCTCCCTCAATAAAATCACTGCAAAGCAACACACTTAACAAGAATTATACCCAGCGTTACACTGCCCCCCTTTCTAAATCTTCTTGTCCCGAGGAGCTAAACTTCAGTCCATATAACAATGGGGAACCCTACGCTGTCTCCTAGGTTGAGGGGTCCCCCTCGCCCTACCTTCCCTGACATCCTGCGTGGGAATAACTTCTCCAAGCGGTGTGACTTGAATGTCCATCTGCTGTCGACCAGAAGAATTCCATAGTCCCCTTGGAACATGCAGTGGGAAAGGGGCCCTCTCTGCAGGAGATGTCCAAACAGCATTGCATTGACTTAGCATTGACTGTGGTACAGTATATGAGTGATTGCTGTCAGTTGGCTTACTGTTTGCATTACAACAACAAGGTCCTGGGTTTGATTCCAGTCCATCTGTGTGGTGTTTATGCATTCTTCTATGGTCCTGTGGGTTTCCGTTGGGTACTTTGGAGTTTCCTCCCACAGTCCAAAGACATGCATGTTAGGTGAACTGAAGTCTTTAAAAGAGGGCCCAAGATATTCTAAAAAATGATATTTAAAAATTCATCAGTTCTTATTTTATTTGATCAATTCATAATTTAACAATCAACCTCGGAAAAAATGTTTCTTAGGAAAGAAACCCTTCAAATCTACCTAATAAGTTTGTGTTGGAATGTGAAGGTTTAATAAAAGAAGCCCCTTTGTCTCCCTATCAGAATTTTGCTGCCTCTGTAGTTGCTAGGAAGAAACTGCTATGCTTTCAGCTCTTTGATTGGTGGTCCAGCTATAATTTTACAGAGATCCGACTAATAGTGATACAAGGACAGTCATTTCAAATGACAGTCAAATTTACCAGTCAAATTTCCCTCTAAATGGGTGGGCTTTGTTATAGCTAACTTTATGACAAGTTCTGCCTGCTGCAAAGGGACACGAATCATAAGCTAGGTAAAAAACAACAAAAAAAAAAAACCAAACAAACAAACAAAAAACCCTGCTGATAACTAGCTAGCAGCCTGTTGGGTCACGATGGAAGCCGTGAGGGTAAGATCTTTAAAGTCTAATAGGCCCGCGTGCCAAATGATTTTATTCTGCCCACTGTTTTGTATGTTAAGATTTATTTATGCAGCATTACCAATCAATCGCTAAATTTACCAACTCAACGGTTTTCCGTAATATATATATATTTAAACAGGCCGGTGTGTGCCGATATTGACGATAGCCCAACCCTAGTTGGGTGATATGTCAAAAAATGTCCTACCGGCCATCGTCAGCCAAACAATCAGTGATTGCCAACCCACACCGCGTGTGCACGCCGGCCATCTTCAGCGAACTGCTGATACGTCCAATCGCCCAAGCCTAGTGCCAGTCTGTAATATTTATTAACAATATTGCTTGTTTGTGGTGGTGGGATCCCAAAAGGCCATGATCGCTGTTCACTGGCCATGGTTCTGAAATGTCTGTTGCCAATGGTTGCGCTGTCATGATGTACATGACATTTTGTTGGTTTTGTGTGGTAGAGGGGGGGGCTGTCATGTGTTTTGCACCCTGGCCCATTGTCACCATATTCCTGCTGAAGTGCACACAGCTTATGATGATGTGATTATTTGTAAGGAAGATTTGCTTTTTGCTTTAGAAATCAAATGTCTTTTTTTTTTTTGGTGATAACTCTCTCCGTGCTGTTTGCTCGTTGAATTGCCTAGGCTGGACTAGCGTCTTAATCTTTGTTTCAGAGCTGGAATTGCCAACTCTGGCAGTACTGTAGGGGAGGACACAGTAAGCTAGCTGGGATTGCATTTTTCCCGACAAGAGAAAGGGGTTTCAGAGGAGTCACGATTTGCTACTGTCTAGGACAGGCTTCAGTCCTGGGCTATCCTGAATTATATTAGGAGGTATAGATATGAATGCATATCCTCTATTACTAATTACTATCTGCATGTTGTCCTTTGTCTAATTGGCTTTAAAGGGACGTGAACATACACAACACACACACACACACCAGGGCTCGAGACTAACAGCGCCCCATTGTCTCAGGGACAATAGAAAATGTGTTTGGGACGAACCGAGATCTGTTTTTTATTAACTGATAACAATACAAACAACAACACTGTAGAATAACAGAATCCTTGATAGTTAATATCTTTAATTAAAATGAAAGACAAGTGTTGCACCGCTATGCCGTCTGTCTCAGCCAACAATGGAGAAATGTCTGGCTGACTCCTTCCCGAGTCATGCCCCCCCGAAACCCTACTATATACACACAAACATGTACATACTTTTGTGCACACATTATATATCTACACACACACACACACACACACACACACACACACACACACACACATATATATTATGCTGTACATAGATGCATGTATACATACAGTACATAAATATAAGCCAAATTCTATTGTGTATGCATTCCTTAACTTTGCATTGGTTCACTATTTCCTCCTGGGAGTGATTAGTTCTTCTTGTTTATCCTTTTGTCTATTAGATCCTTTTGTCCATTGTGATTTTTAGAGAGTTGCTCCTTATCCGATGAGAGGGTCTAAGGACAGGATGTTGTGTTGCTGTTAAGCCCATTGAGGCAAATTTGTAATTTGTGATATTGGGCTATACAAATAAAATTGATTTGATTAGATCAGACTCCTGGTCTGTTTTCCTGGCTTTCTTCGAAGCACCAACATGCATCAGCTCTACACCACAACCTGTGCATTTCTCCTTGCAGGAAAGGCCCCATTTAAGCACATTAGCTGAAATGGATTTTTAATATTACTGGTAATATTTTCTTTTGCAAGCATTTCCATATCAGCTTTGCTGTATTTCAGTGGAAAACAAAATTGACACTGAATCAGGAAATCTAACCTTGATTAGACATTGTTATCATTTTATTAAGCTGAGGAGTTTGACATTTGTGATTTGAGGAGCAGATTGTTTGTGTTGTTATGGTGGGTCCATGCCAGAGTACAAAAAAACCCAAAACCAAATACAGAGGAGAGGGCACATTGAGTTTCTTCTTGGTGCTCTGCTTTCCTCCCACAGTTCAGAGATGTGCATGTTAGGCGAGTTGTGCTCTATATTGCTCAGCAATATGAATAGTATGTGATTGGCTATATGTGGACACTGACTGACTGGTGAGCTGTCAAGGGTGCCTCTCAGCCCTCTTCCCAGTACACTACTGGGATGGGCTCCAGCCCCCCAAACTTGAATTTGATTACACTGGTTTAGAGAATAAATAAAATCTTTAGTATTATTTTTTTTCAATTCTTTCTTACATTTTTTGAAAGTATGGTATATTGGCAAGATACTTATGAAATACAGAACTAGTGTCATTAGGTAACCCCCCCCCTTTTTTTTCTCCCCAGTTGTATCTGGCCAATTATCTCACTCTTCCGAGCCATCCCGGTCGCTGCTCCACCCCCTCTGCCGATCCGGGGAGGGCTGCAGACTACCACATGCCTCCTCCGATACATGTGGAGTCACCAGCTGCTCTTAGCCGCTTCTTTTCACCTGACAGTGAGGAGTTTCGTCAGGGGGACATAGCGCGTGGGAGGATCACGCTATTCCCCCCAGTTCTGACCAGAGGAGGCACAAGTGCAGTGACCAGGACACAAACCTACTTTGGGCTTCCCGCCCGCAGACAAGCCAATTGTGTCTGTAGGGACACCCGACCAATCTGGAGGTAACATGAGGATTCAAACCGGCGATCCCCGTAACACAGGGATTCGAACCAGCAATCCCCATGTTGGTAGGCAACGGAATAGACCGCTATGCTACCCAGCAGTGGTGGCTGGTGCCAAAATGTTTTTTTTTTTGGGGGGGGATGGCACAATTTACCTTGGCACAGCACACCTGACAGCTGCTTTAATGTACACACAGTCACAGAGTTATTAAGAAGGACAATGTAGCCTATAGGTTTTATCAAGGTTTGTAGACGGTGGATGATTGACAGTTGAGACGAGGCATCGTGGTGGGTGTGAACATGATCGACAGCCACAAGAACTGTCCAATCAAATTAGATCAAAAAACATTAAAACAATACCAATTCGCTGCCAAAAAAGTGGGAGTGTCAGGGGCGCACAGGACTGCACCCCATGGAAAATCTGAAGAAACCAATTAGACAGCAGCTTCCGGTCACCTGCTCGCCAAAAGTTTGAGGGCTTACATAAGGTATCGTTTGGCCGGCGCCCCTCACCCAGGAAGTATATGTATTCAGACAGAAATCAACCAAATTCCATTTGGAACCAATATAGAGCCAGTTCTGTTTTGTGTTACAAGGTAAGTGCTGGTATCTATTGTTCACCCGCATAAATGGGTATTTTAAAATACCCGCTATGGGTGTTTTAAAATATGTCAAAGGCCCATCACTGTCATATGAGATGTCTGTTGTACATATTTTTTATGCAACACAGCTGATTTTTGTTTAAAACTGGATGTTGGAAGGGTGCCATTTGATATTTTATTGCATCGTACGGTTAAGCCAGCTAAACAGTGTATTGGTTAACATAATAAAATGTTCGCAAGCTAAGTAGGCTGTTACTTTGTTGATTAATGATATTTTTCTTCTGGATTGAACATCTTATTTATTTTTGTGGTCTCAGAGTTCTGTTTTGTGTTACAAGCTGCCTGTATGCTGCGAGTGGTGCTGTGTGTGAGGAAGCTAATAAATGCAGCAAAACCTGCTCTGCCTCACCCGCCGTCAGGACGCCTGTCTCCCATCTGCACAACTGTCTTCTCCCTCTGTCTGCCCCGTAGTCAATATACATTAAAAAAAAAAAATAACACAACGCAGAGACTGTTCAAGGGGTGTTCGGGCCGACAGACAGAAGAATAGGATTACATCTTTGGCTGCTGACAGGCACTCACAGACTGAAAAATACTTTTGTTTCATAATTATTTGCATTATACAACTAAATTATATTTAACCTGTTTAAGTAGATTTTCATCTCTTGATATTTGAAGGGGGCAGTGCCCCGGCGCCCTGTACTGGCCAGCCGCCACTGCTACCAAGGCGCCCCCTGTGTCATCAGGTAATTAAATTTTCAAGTTGGCGCGCAACATATTTTCCGACTGATGAAACGGTGAGAGGATGGCTGTAGCAGTCTGTATCACTGCTGGAGAAAAACACACACACACACACACATACACTTTCCTCTGTTTTTTTCACCAACCCTCTGCATTATGAGTGAGAAATTGCATTCTTATACTTGTTTCCAGGTCCTCTCTATTTTCTTTTTCACACCCCTCTCTCCCCATCTTTCACATCCTCACTGTAATCCGTGAAAAGCTTGCAGCGTAAATCATATGCCGGATTCAAACTCACAATGTTGTGGCCACATGCTTCTTGATCTGTTGAGCTGTAAGGCACACCAACCTAAGTTCAACCTTTTCAGTCTTACATCCTCCTATTAATTTTTCAGCCTTTTTTTCTCTATAAAATAGCCTCAACACTGCTCCTCCTCTGCACCCATTCTGTAGATCTATTTTTCTATTAATCTTCCCCATGTAGTCCCCATTTTGTTCCCCACTGGTGGAAGTATATTTTGAGCCCTATCAAGAAGTCCTACCCTGCATCATATTACGGTCGCCACAGATTTAGGGGCCAACTCAACTGAGGAGCCAGCGCTTGTGGCTTCAGATGGGAACACACCATGCCAACTTCTTCCAAGCATCAACCACAAGTATAACCACAGCGCACAAACAATTGCAGGTTGGTCTTCTGTGAGACCCGGCCTTTACATGTGAGGTGCATGTGTGTGGTTCTGTGTCAGTGCTGCAAAGAAACAGATAGAATGCAAATAGGCCTTGACTGGAGCACTGTGTCTTTGTATGCTTGTATGTGTGTGTGTGTGCGAGTGGGCTGGTTATATGACTTTGTGAATTAGGCAATTGACCTTTCACAAAAGCACTGCCCCAGAATGGTTATTGTCCAATCCTACCTCAGCAATGGTTTCTATGTGAGGGAGGTCCATCCAGCTTTCAATAGACCGCAAAATGCTGAAACAGTGGGCTTATAGGACCTGCAAATTGGATACTAGGTAACTGAAAAGTTTCGAGGGGGTGTAATTTTCTTTCCCTTCCCAAAACTCAAAATACAAAAAGACCAATTTCGGCAATGGATTAAGCAGTGTGGTGGACCCCATAGCTAGCTTAATCCAGCCAGAATCTCCAAACATACCTTTGTCTGCTCCAAAGTAAGTTTACTACTAGCTATTATTGATAGCTAATATAACCAACATTTTATTACTGTTACTTCTACCCACACAATGATTATTACCATTATCAACAAATCAATACATTACTGACTGACAAAATCTGTCTGTTGCCAAAAATACCTAACTTAGCAATAGCTAACCCACTAACATAACTTTTAGTCACAGGTTAGCCAGGTTCAATCTCTCATTTCAGAACATATAGACCCACGGGAGGGTCGGCTGGGCCCTGGGACGGTCTCGGGCCAGTCTGCCCTCCCCATATCCAGCCTATTTCAATTTTTCTCCCCCTCTGTGAGCTCCAGGCGGGGCCGAGTCATTCAGCAAACTCAACCTGCCCATGGAGGCCTCTCGTTAGCCTTATTTCATAGAAAGTCCCGGTCTGGAGGTAATAAAAAAAAAAGATTGCGGGGATCGGCATGTCCCTGGCTGCCCCTGGAAGCCTATACAGAAAACGCAGAAGAGCCTGGAATCAGAACATGGTTCTTTGAGTAACAGGCCATTTACTCTTTTGGCTTCTACTTCTCTAGTGTATCTCTTCAGCCTGGCAGCCAGAGCTGTGAGCCTTTTTTTGGCAGTTTCCAAGGTCTCACTTATGGACAGCTTGCTATACTTCTTCAACTAGGGCCTGTCTTTCATTACTCCTTTCTTTACCTTTGTTAACTGGCTAACACCTCTCTGTGCTGCTTTGATCTTGGCTTCCAGCCTTCTCTTCCATGGAGGGTACTGTTGGTGTCCTGTGTTCTTAATCCTGTGCCCAAGCATCTCCAGGATTACAATTGCAGTAGCATTTTCAAGCTCGTTGGTTTCTGTTATGGTTACAGTTGAGATATTGCATAAGGCTGTGTTCATATCCGCAAGCAGGTTTTGTGATGGTACTTTGTCACTGAGTTGTGGAAGCCATGCGCGGGGGTTGACTGTCTTTAGTCTGGCCACAATTCTCATTTGAACCTCAGTAGCTTCAGCTGTCATGGCTGGTAGGATTGTTTCTGCTGGTTGGGGTCTGTCCTCATGTATCTCCTGCTTACTGGGTGGCCATTCAGGGTGCTGAACTATATAGTCATCCTGTTGGAGCCTATCCATCTCAAGTCGTGACAGCAGCTTCCTTCTATGGCTGTTCAAGCATTGAGCAACAAGCTGCTTCTGAGTCAATGTGGAAGTAGGTCTCCTACTGGTCCACAGTTCCCACATTCGCTTCATATAGTCCCTCTCCAGGGGTCTGCTGTTATAGTAGCATTCCATCAATCCCAGGTTCTTGGCCCTTGTCTATGAATAAGTTGTTCCAGTAGCACATTTCTCATCAGGCTGACCTGGTTCTCCATTACCTGACGCGGACCTTGCTAACCTGGGTGACATCCGGGCTGGTATGGCTCTATTCATGTTACTCTCAATTATGTCCGAGATAGCTGGCTTGTATAGCATTAGGAGTCTAAGCCACGGATTCTTACTGGAGACTGTTCCCAACCGGGGTTTGAACCCCCGATCTCCGACATGGAAAGCTGATGTTCTTACCTACTGAGCTATCAGCACACAGTCCTTGCCCAAAAGTGGTTCTGTATGAGTATATCAGGATTATCTTGTAAATTACACGTTGTTAAAACATAAGAAATGTCTGGGTCAGACAGGATGTTAATTAAACCATTTCAGAATGTGTAACATATTAAATTGTTAATCTGGACATATAGGAAGTATAAAGTTGCTGAATGCAGTGTGTACATAAACTTTAGCAGAATATCTGAATAGGCCTGTTTGTAGTACCGACATATTTCACCATTGCTTGAACGCCTAGGAAGGACATCTAGCTGACGGCCAGGACACCTTAAATTTTGGAACCCTAATGGGATGTCTTGATTTGAACGTTCAATCAACAGTCATTCAAAGTTTCAGTGTTTGCTGGGATTGCTTTGTGGCGCTGTTGATGACCTGTGCAGTTTATAAGGCAGAAAGGGCCTGTGAATAGCAACAGAAGGCGATCACATCTAAACACAGAGGCAATATACGTATAGGCCTTGAGTCACATACCCTTTTGACCCTACAATCAGTACACTGCGTCTATGTAAACGGCTAAAACATCTAACCGTAACAATAGCTAAGCTACACAAGATCACCACCCCATCCCCCACCACCACCGTAAACACACACACTCACGCACATATGAAGCTTTGTGAATAATTTAGACCAGAAATGGGATGTATTGAACAGTTGTCCCCTGGCCACATTTTTCTACCGTGTTGCTGTTAGAAATGGCAGTTTGTCAAAGGAACGGTCTAGATCAATGACTCCAGTAATGAACAGGCCTTACGGACACCTAATGACCGATCGGGTCGATATAGTAATACATTTCTTTCACATCTAGCAGCATTCAGACACTCTGATGCGCGTCTGAAAACGAGAACACACCGGAAAACTCATGCATGCAAGCTTCCGTCCACAGACATTTTATGTAAAAAGAATCATTAGTCAGAATCTCTCTCTCTCTCATCTCATCTCATCTCATCTTCAGCCACTTTTTCGAGGCCGGGTCGCGGTGGCAGCAAGCTAAGTAGGGCACTCCAGACGTCCCTCTCCCCAGCAACGCCCTCCAGCCCCTCCTGGGGGGCGTTAGTCAAAATCTCACTTTTAAATGATAACAAGCATGGATGAAATCGATCTTAGGCCAGTTTTTGAGTCTACTGGGAGCGGAGCAGATAGAGCGAAAGCTTTAAACATAGATATCTTGCCCTAAGAAGCAATGCAATAATGTGAGAGGAACAGAGCAAGCCAAATTTTCCTCCCCACACCTCGTGTGAGGAAAAAAAAAACCCTTCTCTTTGTGAAATCTCTGTTTTATCACAGTGGGTAGGTCACGGCAGGGACAAGACTGCATTGTCAGTTACCATGGCACCTGTTGTGCGAGAGTGACTTGTGATGTCACCCTATTGTGTGGCGGTACGGCAAAATCAAGGCTCAGATTAAGACATCACAGTCATTACCTGAGCCAATGGCTCCAATTTTCCACCTTAGGGCCCAATACCGAGTAGCCTCGCAGAGCTAGCCTAAATTAGCTGTCGCTCTGTTTAAATGGCCACACCAGCGTGCTGGCCCAGGACTTTCCTGCTGTTTTGATAAAACATTCAAACACATCGCCCTGTGTCATTTGCATCGGCCTGCTTGGCATTAGAATATTTCTCTATGACATTTAGTTGTGTATCAGGTCAACATTTCATTCTTTTTTTCAGTGTGACTTTAACTCGGGTTCCAGTTACAATCTTAGCTTTATTTTCTTTTTGGTTCACTGTATTGAGGAATTTGCTTGTTTCTGTTTCTTTCTGCCAATTGTATTCAGATTTAGGCAATTGACTGTTTGGTTTGCTTTTTTCACGAGACTACTTGAGTCTACTTGAAAGTAAATTAGTCATTGGGAGACCCCCTGTTAAAATAAATGACCAAATCTCCGATGAAAGCCCGCTGGTGTCATTCAGTAAATGAATACCTCATTGCAGACACAACTTCCCCCCGCCAGTCCAACTCACGGTAATGGCTGTAATTAAATACATTGGCACTGAATAGCTCAAAAATGATTTCAGTCATTATCACAGCTCCTCATGGCTACACATTCACATCTTTACTCAGGGATCACTCTGAAATTTTTCATCAGCTAGTTTTCTTACAGTACATTTATTCCTCCTGAAACTCACACTAACACGTCAAGTCCACCCTCAGGCTTCAGCTCAACCACTTCAGGACATTTTGGGTCAGAAGGATGAGCCAGCGTAAATGCTGAGGGTTGAATGATTAATCATGTCTTAAAAGCAACCCTGCATTGCATCTTAAAGAGCAAATGTGGACTGAATTCCTTCAGCGGAGCTCAGACCAGGCTAGTTCAAGGCCTGGTGTCAATACTTACTTTGATACTAATGAGAATGGAAGGTAAGGCACACAGACCTGGCCTACCAGCGCCCCAAGAGACGGAGGAGGAGCAGGGGGGAAGGGTGGCTGGTGGATAGACACAAAGGAATAGAGGAGGATGGGGTAAAGGGTTGTAGAAGAGAGAAGAGGAGGTGTGGTACCCAGAGGGAACTTGGAGGAACAAGACAAAAGGTTATCAAATATTGATGTTGAGCTGTCATGGAGTAAAACAAAGTAAATTCAAGGAAGTTTTTTTTTTCTGAAGAGCATAGAGATAGCCTCTCTCTCGCTCTCTCTCTCTCTCTTGCTCTCTCTCTCTCTCTCTCTCTCTCTCTCTCTCTCTCTCTCTCTCTCTCTCTCTCTCTCTCTCTCTCTCTCACACACACACACACACACACAGATAGACAGACACACAAAGATAACACACACTCAGCACTCCAAGATTCAGATATGTGCTAATCAATGAATCTATTGGGTTTAAATGAGATTATCATATACACAGTGGACCCCCCCCCCCCCACACACACTATATACACACACATGCACGGACACTCACAATGACACACGCAGTTAAGCAGAGAACTAATAAGGTCCCATTTATCAAGCCACACACACACTCATAATGACACACAAACAGCTGAGCAGAAAACTAAAGAGGTGCCATTCATCAAGCCAACGGACAAGCAGGGGATGGACCGGTGTAATGGCGGCTGGGGAATTAAAAGGTACACAGGGCAAATGTTGTCTCTTCATCCAATGAGCACTGTGACAAAGACATTAATTCTGCTATGGTGAAAGGACAATATTTGTTTTGAAGGTCCAACTTGATATTGATTATGATTAAAGTTGAAAGCCATTCAAGATGTTTGGTAATTCATAGTAGCAAATCATTTCATTTGAGTTGTCAATTATGTACGATAAACCTCAGATGACCAAAAGGTATGTTGAATACTATTTACAGTGAAATAGACTTACCGTTTGCAGTAGTGGATAGTGTAGTTTGAAGTTGTGTATGGTTCCATGCTTGCGCGTGTGTGTGTGTGTGTGTGTGTGTGTGTGTGTGTGTGTGTGTGTGTGTGTGTGTGTGTGTGTGTGTGTGTGTGTGTGTGTGTGAGAGAGCCTGAGTGATACAGCTAAAGAGAGAACCAAAGAAATGGAGATTAGACAATCAACCAACGTAGTTTTATCTGTAAATTGTAACTTGAACATACAAGTTTCCTTTACCAAGTGTAGTACAACCATGTCAAATATCCCACCGCTATAAACTCAGATCACATTTTCAGATGTACAGTATACTAATGACAAGATTTCAGATCATTCAGACTTCCAAGTCAGTCAAAAAGGGCCATTCCAGCTGAACCGTAAGGCTAATCTGCTCGACTCAACATGTTTCGCGTGATTTATCACAAGTGGCTGTGATGTGACACAAACCCAATTTCTTTGCACCTTCGGAGATATTAAAACCATTCAGCGACCGGTACACTGTTAAACGATACGAGGCAATTAACCTTTCTTTGAGCACCCCGAGTGAAAGTAACTGCCGTCCACAGCGATGTCTTGAGAGGAACGGTCGCCTCCGATTGCACATCCCCAAGAAAGAAGGAGAGACAGTTGTTGATGACTTAACACTGCAAAGGGGTTGATAAATGTGAGAGAGGAGAGAGGGAGAGATGTTCAGGGGAAGCGAGAGAGATGAGGCTGATGAACATGGCCCTGTGTACCTTGGAGCGACGGTGGGAGGGTGTGTAGGAGAGGGCGCCTTATACACTAGCTTACAGACGGGGGTGGAGAAGCTTTGAAGATGATCCAAAGTGAAGAGGGGGAATTGTTGAATGTTGTGTGTGTGTGTGTGTGTGTGTGTGTGTGTGTGTGTGTGTGTGTGTGTGTGTGTGTGTGTGTGTGTGTGTGTGTGTGTGTGTGTGTGTGTGTGATGTCAGCGTGCACTGGTGTGTTGCACAACAGAGGTGACGTGCACATTTGGCATCCCATAAGGCATGTAGACGTACGGGCGCACCACTGTGCTGTACGTCACCCACGTGTCATGGAAATGTCACAGTGGGGGCCCTCCTCCCCTGCGACCCCCCAACATCCAATCTACCAGCTCCGTGTTTCATCTTCGTCCTCCTTCCCAACCTTCATCTCCACATGTTCTCCTCTCCATATTTCGCTCTCCTCCCTCCTGCTGCTCCTGCCCCTCCTCTCCTCCTCCACTCCGGTCCGACCCCCTCTGCTGTGTGGATGTGACATCGATATGATGGAACAGCTGTGATTATGGTCAAGCGACATATATCACAGTATAACCACCCAGAAGTTATGGTGTGTGTGTGTGTGTGTGTGTGTGTGTTGGATGGCACCATGCCTAACCCGCACATCCACGTAATAGGTGGAGTTCGGTCCACTGGTACTATCTGTACCATCTATTAACACTGTTACACGTGGCCTTATCGTACACCTCTGACACAAAAGAAACATATGTGTTCACTCTGCATTTACTGTTAATGACCACTTGCCATGGAACAGCACGTCTGTCTGTCACCTCAGTGGACCACAGCATGCATACACACGTGTGCAAATGCTATGATGGACTTGTCTTATTAGCAGTGTCATGTGAGGTTTCTCTCCATGGTGACCGGAGATAGTGACAGATGTCTCTGACTGCTGAGCTGCTGCTGAAAAGGTCACTCTGGGATGACACCCCTCTCTCTCTCTCTCTCTCTCTCTCTCTCTCTCACACACACACACACACACACACACACACACACACACATGCTCTTGCATGTGCACACATATTGACCCACACATAATCATGAAGAAATATGCATTGAGAGAGCATGGCAGTATGTTCTGGTGCAGCTGAGCAGGAGGAAGCGACAGCCAAACAACTTGGAAAACTATGGGAACAAGACAGAAATGTGTGTGTGCGCGTGCATCTGTGTGTGTGTCTGAGATCTTGAGGCAGTAATGATGCTACATGGAGCTGACTGTCAAGGGACTCTGTCACCGTTTGCTTGTAGACAAAGTAAAGATATGTGGCCCTGTCTTTACTTCTTTTCAGTGTAAGATGGCAGAGGCTGGTGCTCTGCAGGCCACACCCGCTTCGAAACAAAACTCAAACCTCTCGGCATTTTTTTAAAGTATTTTCAGTGCTTGAGATTTTTTGAGAGATATGCTTTCCCGCTGTTAACCCATGCAGTCTTGGGTAAGCGCACCCCTAATCTAGGTTTGTAGGAAGCCAAAGGGACTCTTATGTACCACGGTTAGATAGACATGGACGCTGGAAGTGGATTGGAAATAGAAATATCTTATGTACACGAACAGGCTGTAAAGTATTAAAATTTAAACATTCAACAATAGATTGGTCAGCAATGGAAAACATCTCCCCAAAAACGTTGTCTTCATAGCTGTAAGTCTTTTTGTAGTTTGTCTTTGCTCCTCAGTCTGCTGTGTGGGGGCTGGTCTAGGGGGGTACGCCTGTCGCCGTTTGGGGGATTTCACTGGTAAGGGGGATGCCCAGGTATATGTGCGTAGTTGGGACAAAGAGCATTTTGTAGACTGGCCCACCACAGATCAGGTCAGGGGTCCATGACTTCAGCTGGATTCCTCATCAAAAGTGGTTCGTTGCCCGGGAAGATGGTGGTGTTGGCTCGGTTTGCAGCAGCCTCACCCAGTACCGAATATGGAGAGTCTTTGTCCATGTCTGCGTCTAAGTTTGTGTCATTGTGTGACATTTTTATTTTGTTTGTTGATTTTGCTTGGCTGGGAGACCAGCAGGGTGCGAAAGCGGGGCAGGCTAAGCTAACTGCTAGCCCATGGCCCTGCCCGAGGGGAAATACCAAGGCGGTCTGGCGGTGGCCTCGCCTAGCATCGACTATGCAGTGTTTTTGTCTGCGTCTGTGTTTGTGTCGTCGTGTGGAGTGCGGGGGAGGTGTGTCGAACGTGTCTGGCTGGAGAGCTGGTGTTGGATCGGATGAGGGAGCCTGGTCTGCTGCATCCTATGGGCCCAGGGACCACAGCCCTGCCTGGAGCTACGCCTGAGGGGGAAATACCGGCAGGCTAGGCTAACTGCTAGCCCATGCAGACTGGCAGTTTCAACAGTCATCCTGGCTGGCGTTCACTCTCTGGACGGTGGAGTTTTTGAACTGCGTTGCACTGGGTGGACTGTGTTGTTGGCTGTTTGTGTTTTTGTGTGTTTGTTTGTTTGTTTTTTGCTTTGTTCTCTGTTTTTTTTCTGTTTTGTATGTTTTTGTTGGTGTTGTTTTTGGAGGTTTTTGGATATGTGTTTTTGTCTTTTTTGTTGCGCTGCTGTGGGCTGGGGAAATGAAATTTTGTTTCTTTGGTGTACGTAGTACATAAGATGAAATGACATAAATTGTTCCTGATTCCCGATTCTTGTTAAAATCGGGGTATCTTTTAAACACTGGCCTGCACTTATAAAACAGGACTTATAGTCTGATTTCACTTTTTCCAAACATCATGTGGTACTCACCATCTGTATTAAACTAAAGGCCTTTTATTTACTCATTCATGCTCATACTCAAATTCTCCCAGCTTGAAAACTACATCAGCATCCAAACAGGGCAATGACACATTACCAAACCGTCCCATCTGAAGTGCAAGTGTTAATGCCCTTGGGTAGACAAAACATCTGAATACAGAAACTTTGAAGCCTCTATTGTTAAAACACTGGGTTTAAAACATGATAAAGTGAGTCAAAGTGCATCGCAGTAATTTGAATAAAAATTAACAGTACTATTACTGTCAGTATAGCGCCACTTAATTGGTTATCCGATCTCATAATGAGCTGCAGATGATGCGTTGTTTCACAGGGAGCCATCTGTAAATGTTCTAACATACTCATTCTCATTCTGAGTTGCTAATATATCTTAACCAATACATAACCAGTCATCATTATGCATGGAAAGTATTCTCTCACATGAAAGTCATAAATCTGAGGTTCAGAATAGAATAGAACCTGAATGCCTTGATACCAGTCGGTAAAACGTGGACTCATGTAGATTGCATTTGAAAGTTGTAGTAATAGCTATAATTGAAACTTATAGTGACAACAGTTTACCATTTCAGGAATTAAACATGAAATCGAGTGTCATGATAACGAGTCAGCTTCAAAGCTCATATGTTGATTAATCAATTTAAACCTGCGGTAATTCTAATGAGAGCGACATGCATATAGCATCCACCCAGAAGAGCTAATAACTTAAACTAGCCATTGGTAATTAGCATGTGACAGTAAAGTGAAAAAAGCAAGGTCTCCCTCAAACAATGGCTCACTGTCAAAGCTGCAGACAATTTTAATATGAATTTTTCTAATTAGTTAGGGGTCCAAGCAGCGAAGCTGGTGGAACCCTATTGTATTTGTTAGGATTATTATTATTTTTCTCCGCTAAAAGTGTGTGAGGCTCAGCAACCGTAAGTCCTAGACCAACCAACTTTGGTACGTGGATTCCTACGGCCCCCCACTACTCGGGCACCACAAATCACCTATGTCAGCCAGATGGTGGCGCTATAACAAAGGGTCATGCGTAATTCCCACACCATAAGTCAGATCAACACAAAACTGCACAGACCTATGCATCTGAATGTGCTCTACAACTTTGTTATTGGGACCACATATGTCAGCCATATAGTTTGCCCGCCATTTTGACTTGTATTAGTTTGGGCGCGGTTTCTCAGCTAAAAGTGTCTGAGGCTCAGCAACCATAAGTCCTAGACCAACCAAATTTGGTAGGTGGATTCATACGGCCCCCCACTACTCTGGCACTACAAATCACCCATGTCAGCCAGACGGTGGCGCTATAACAAAGGGTCATGCTTAAAAGGCCATAACACCCACAGCATAAGTCAGATCAACACAAAACTTAATCGACCCATGCATCTCAATGTGCTCAACAACTTTACTATTGGGACCACCTATGTCAGTCATATAGTTTGCCCGCTATTTTGACTTATTTGGTGTGGAAGCGCTGCAGCTCTACATACCACACGCCAGGACACCTGGGTATAACGACATACTTTTTCTTTTTACGGCAGTCGGCTTGGACGCAAGAAATCAGACACCGTCTGGTCCAGTTTTGGAAACTCTGGCACATGTTTCTGAAGCAATGGAAGTGTTACAACATTTAAAAAAATTACGGTAATCGTCTAGGACACAGGCGACCCAAGTAATCCGACATTGTCATATCTAGTTATTATTATTATTGTTGTTGTTTCTGCAAAATTCTTCCCTAAAAGTGTCTGGGCAGCAAAAACTATACGTTGCACAGACACCCAACTTGGTAGGTAGGTTCCAGACCTGTTAACGATCTTACAGTAGAGATATTACCTTGACACACCTCTAGGGGGCGCTATAATAAGCACATTTACGTTTTGGGTCATATCTCGGGCTCTCTATGGAATTTTTGCGAAAGCTCCCGAATCTAACGCACCCATTTGCGCCAATTTCGCCTGCCAAATTTTCCCACCATTTTCAAAAAACTTAAAGTGAAAGTAAAATGAACTTGTCTGAGGCTTTTCATCCGATTCGCATAAAATTTGGTATGCGTCATCTCCAGACAATGCTGATAAAAAGTTGTCAAACGAATTTTGATATGTCATAACATTTCGAAGTAACATGTCAATCAAAATTTAAGGTGTGGCCCATAGTTATTCTATTGCCTATATCTAGTGATGTGATTGTCCCAACTTAATGAACCTTGTCACGCACAATCGCCACAACATTCTTTGGAAGCATGCCACATTTTGTGAAATTTCGTCCATAGGGGGCGCTACAACTGACACATATCAATATCTCAAAAACCGCTTGATCAAAAAATCTGAAATTTGGTATATTTATACTTGGACCCATTTGGCTACATTGCCTAAAGTGCTGATTGGCTGGATTACCAAAATGGCTGCCAAACAGCCAATCAAAATTCAGCAGCTAATATCTGCTAGTGTGAATGGCCAATCTTCATGAAACTTGATAGGCTTATTCTTTGTGGCACATAGAAGCCATATACCAAATATGAAACAGATCGGACACATGGCGGCTGCAATACTGCTTGGACCCCATTAATCGCCGCTTGCGGCTATATTTTAATATGTTTTGGTAATCATGACTTTAGCAATGGTATGAGCATTTTTTTTTTATCGTCCATTAATTTATGACTCACTTGGTAAATCGCTTGTTTGCAGCTCTGCTGCTCTGGTTGTGCCTGGCAGCCATGTAGGTGCCGCATGAACGTCAGCTCTCAGCCAGTCAGAAACTGTATTAGTGTTTGACATTTTAACCCATAAAATGCCATGAGGTTACGTAACGTTACGAGGTGAGCTAGTGAAATAGGGGCGCAATATAGACGTACAGTAAAAGTGTCACATCCAGTATGTAGAAGAGATGAACAGGTTGACATTTGGAGGTGACTGCCTCGGGACCTGGTAGGGCTGTGAGCTCCTCTCGTCCAGTGAACTCCTCTCGTCCCATCTGCTGTCCAACCAGTTTTGAATTATGTGTGTCTGCTTGTTTCATTGGTTTCCAGAGAACTTAAGAGAATTTGACTTCTCTGAGCCACCCCATCGCTGCAGAGTCAGAGAAAGAAGGTGCTGCTTGATCTGTGCAAGAGTATTTTTGCATTGGGCACAGAGACACCTGTTCTCATCCGCCTTACACGAGCAGAATGACTCTTTAACCACAGAAAGAAAAAGGCCTTCTAATAAACAAGCAAGTCTCATCTCTTTTTTTCTTGTTTTTTGATTTGTTTTCAGTGCGTAACTGCATACTCTCACCTCTCCCCACTAGCTCTCTCTTGTTCCTCATCTCTCATTGGCTGTGCTCTCTCTTGCTCTCGTTCTGTCTCTCTCTCTCTTTATCCGTCTGTCTCTGTGCCGTGGTATACAGCTGCAGCTTGGTCAAAGATGAAAATGTCCCGCTGAGTGGCAGAGGAGTTCCTGTGTGATGGCCGCTGTTTGTGACAGTTAGGAGAGCCGCACCAGTCCCCCTCACATTTTTCACATCAACTGTGTTATAGGCCTCACAAAGGGCAGCTAGACTTTTGGTGACCCGGGCAACGACATTTTTCTGTTGCTTTTCATGTTTTTCATTTATTTCTTGTGTGTTCCTTCCTTGGTGTGTCGCCTCTTTCATCTGTTTCATTTTGTTTTCTCCGTCTTTCTCTCCCCCCCCCCCCCATCCATATTGCTTTCTGTCTTCTGCATACTATTATAAGGTGTTACAGATTGCCGGGTGGGTGGATGGCTCTGCATGGTGTGAGAGCAAAGTATTTATCATTATCACAAACAGGCATATATTTTGTGTGTTTGTGTGCGTGCGTGTGTGTGTGTACACGTGCGCCGCACAGTGTATTTTTCACTTGCGCAAAAAATGTTTTGTACGGACTGGTGCACAGATTCCTACTCAACTGTCTCCACAGGGCGGGTGGATGGTGGACAATGACACAATCCAATCAGTGGTTTCTGGGGAGGAAAGATAATTTTGATAGGGTCAAGAGTGATGCTGAGGTCACTTAAGGGTTTGTTCATTTGCTGATAGGGTTGTAATGATACTGTAGCAAATTCTGGGGGCAGCCCAGGAACCGCCGCAACCGGGACGCCAACCTGTGTCTCCCACACTACGGGCGACTAGGTTAACCAGTCGACTAAAGGGTTCAACCCGTTAGCCAAGGGCCAGCGGGTCTATTTATCCGTGCACGTCTCTACTCACGATTTGATGCGATTCACGATACCGGGTTGATGATACGATTTCCTCACGATATTTTTAAGAAAATGAGATTGAAGACAAATTATGACCGAAAAATATTCTCAGACAAAAATCTAACAAATATATTTTCTCCTATATTTTCTTTATCAAATTAAAGAATCGTTTTTATTTCTGAGGTAGTGTGTAAACAGCGCAAACAATGCATCTTTCCTCTTTTTTGTGAAAGTGAAACTGAAAATATCTTTTGTCTTTAACAAAAAACTAAATTGAATTTCAAAACAAATTTCAAATCAAATAAATAAATGAATTATACAAATGAATAAAATCTCTTCAAATAAACAAAATTGGCTTGGCCTGTGCCCCTAGCTGTGAGTTTAGTATTTCATTATTTTTTATTTTATTTTATTTTTTTTTTAATGACTAGCAGCACATCTATATTTTCAGGCAGTAGTTGAGATTTCTGGACACTTACAACATCCCACCTGCGGCTGTACATAAACGCCACAGTGGCCGCTGGACCACATATCAAGGACAAGTGTTGAAATCAGTTAGGACATTTATTTATTTACCCCCGCCCCCCCAACCACCCTTTTTTCTCCCCAATTGTACCTGGCCAATCACCCTGGTCTCCGTCCCGGTTGCTGCTCCACCCCTTCTGCCGATCCGGGGAGGGCTGCAGACTACCACATGCCCCCTCCGATTCGTGTGGTGTCACCTTCCGCTTTTTTTTCACCTGACAGTGAGGAGTTTCGCCAGGGGGAAGTAGTGCGTGGGAGGATCACGCCATTACCCCCAGTTGCCCCCACCCCCAAATAGGCGGCCTGACCGACCAGAGGAGGCGCTAGTGCAGCGACCAGGACAAATACCTACATCCGACTTCCCACCCACAGACACGGCCGTAACACGGAGCATAAACGGTGCACATCTATGCTTCATCACCTGGGATTTACAGGGTTCTGCCTGTGTGCTCAGTGGTTTGGGGATATTGAGCTTTAAGTTTTCCCACCCTAGCCGTATCTTAGAGATTGCGATATGGATCCATGCTTTCACTTTGCATCGATGATGCTGAATCGTTGATCGCTGAATCGATACATCCATCGAGATCGGTGGATCGCTACACCCCTACAAAGCTGCATTGCTTTACTCTGAAATTCGGGGTAATTGTGATAAACATTGCGATAATTGGGAGCGATACAGTGAGCGTTTGTGATGGCAATCATTTGTGTGCACCTCGTGCTAAAGAAGGTCAAGTTAGCAGCCCTGCTGCTAAATGTCTCTCAAAATGTGTTTGCGGGTCTGCCTTACCAGTATGTGACATTTCCAGAGTTATGTTAATCTAAATATTGGGAAAACCACTTTCATCTGTAGGATTTCTTAAAAGATTAAGTTTTGGGGTGGGCGGTGGGGGGACAGGGGGACGGGGGGGGGGTGAGAGCGAGGGAGAAGCAGGAGAAGGAGAGGATTGTTTTGAAGCAATTTGACTGTCATTTTGGGGAAATTAAAGCCCCTTTCTCAGCTGCACCAAAAAAGCAGCAATGGAAAAGGAGGATGGTGCTGGTGTGTGTGTGTGTGTGTGTGTGTGTGTGTGTGTGTGTGTGTGACTCAATTTGAGCTCTTCACCATTCAGGAAAGAAGTGACATGCGAGGTCTACTGTAAGGTTGCTTTGGAGCTGGCACATGTATGAGTGCCAGTGCACAACTTTGCTTGTGCGCTCTGTGTTGGTGCCATCTGTGTGTAACCGCATCGTGAATGATTTTTCTTTCCAGTCAGAATAGGAAGAGTCGTCCCAACATGGCCGTGGGCACAGCTTGGAAGTCTGCTTTCATGGTTTTGAATCTTTCATCTTTTATTCTCATCCCTTTCTCTGTTTTCCTGCCCCTCCCCCCACAACTCCTCCACCAACAGTGGATTGCCTCAGTTCTTCTTCTTTGATAGCATATACCATTCCTGGCATGCCTCTTCTGTGTGTGTGTGTGTGAGTCTGTCTGTCCCTGTGTGCATCAATGACAGCTGGCAGCTGAACAGGCGTTCGACACCTTTTTGACAGTAGGCTCTTCGCTGGGGGTGACAGCAAACGACTCAATCTAGCAGATGCAGAGGAAGTGATTGACAAGACGGAGGAAAAGTAAAAATGATCTGACAGAGGAATTAGAGAAGGAAAGGGGAGAACGGGTGATGGAGGAGGGAGACAGAGATGGAAGGCAGTAGAGGGTGAGAGTGACAGGCCTCTCTGAGAAGGCAGGACTTCATCTTAGCTTGTGTTCAGTGTCTGCTGCCTCGGCATCTGTCTAAGCAGTGGACTCTCCTGCACTGTAGAGATGTACACGATTAAGGCTGGACTCCGATAACGTCTGATGCCTTAGCCTGGCATATCATGGGACTTACCCATGATAAATGAAGAGAGCTTGAACATAATCAAAGGCCACACATTTGAATTCCTCCTACTGCTCGAGCAGCCTCTAAGTCATTACCTGAAACCAGGCTGTCGATCAAATTGACCTCCAGTAAAATGGTAATTGATGATCCTCAAGTCGTGGCGCTTTGAAGAGCGCGGCGTCTTAGGTACCGGCGGTACGGCATTAAAGGGCTGCACACTTTGAGGATCGATTCATTTGATGATCCGTCATATTGTATCACAAATCCCATTCGATCGGCCCGTAGATGTAACCAGCGGTATCCTTGCATCTATCCGTCGCATTGTAGTTCCCTGATGCACAAAAGCTATCACCTCATCCCAATCTGTATGTCGTTTTCTTCTGAATAGGCCCGATCCACGGTCATGTCTCATCAGTGTCCGCATGCTTATGATAGTATCGTGATTCTGGGCTAAAATCACAAGTATTTTCGTATTGCTGAATCCGATTGCAAAGTGTAATTTGATGAGCTCATCCTCCGCAGGCATAACACACGGCAAGCAGCGGCGTCTGTGGTGTGATGAGGTCGATCCACCCTTGCCAAGCGAAGCCATGTGGGTCCTTGACTCCTTGACAAAAAAAAAAAACCTCAATTATTTTTCTGGTTTTTTTTCCTCATAAACTTGCGACTTTAATCTCAGAGAATCTCCGAGATATTTTTTCGCAAATTTACAACCTTAACCTCGGAAATTCTGTGTTTTTCTTTTTTTCTCGGAATATTACCCCCCCCCCGGCTCTGTTAAAAAATGAAATGAAAAATTAACCTACAGTGGCCCAGTGCACCGTCATACCATTTCTACCATGCATATCCTATCGTAAGCCATCACCTCCACAATATTGTACTGACAAGTTGAAGTAGTGAAGTTATTTGACTTTATACATCTGAGCGTTTTTTGGTGTGTTCATCTGCAGGGAGAGGTTCAAGCTTTTCTAACCATTTAATTGGGGGTGGGGGGTGGGGGGGCCCAGAGGTATAACCCTATTTTGTTCTTGAACTGGTGTGGTTTAATCTTGCGGAGACCTTCAGTCCTGTATTCTTGCCCCCTCTTAAACCTATTAACCTTCTCTCTGCCCTCTCTGTCATGCACCTTTCCATCAGTGCAACCCCCCGTAATCTTTACCAATCATTGGCCCAAGAATATTGTCAAGGAAGCTGTGGGTCAGTACACAGTGACCTCTCTTTTTGTCACGCAAGACATTGTGAGTGTGTGTTTGTGTGTGTGTGTGTCACATGGCTATGTGCAACTGTGTGAGTTCCAGCATCTGTGCTTGGCTGTAGAGCACGGCAAAAGCTCAATGGGCTGTAACACCATTTCCATTCTAGCCCATCTTGCTGTCTTCTCTTCTAGCTTAAGGTGCCGGGACCAGGGCCTGCAGCAGCTGACCCCGCTGTCATGACTATAATGGGAAGCCTGTGCCTATAACAATGGTTTCCATTTTCTCAAGGGTGTTGTGGTTCTTGTGGATTTATATTAGAGGAGTTGCTGTTTGGAGAGAAAATAGCTATTGATCAATTAGGGCTTTCTGGGGGGGGGGGCAAACTGTATCAGCCTTTTAAAATGACGTGTGTGTGTGTGTGTGTGTGTGTGTGTGC
Organism: Lampris incognitus; assembly: GCF_029633865.1. Taxonomy (NCBI): domain Eukaryota; kingdom Metazoa; phylum Chordata; class Actinopteri; order Lampriformes; family Lampridae; genus Lampris; species Lampris incognitus. The sequence goes on along the minus strand of NC_079221.1, from coordinate 36,809,225 downwards.
GCAGTGACGCCAGCCCAGTAGGGTTTTTATCGAGCTCCTAGCACCCCAGTGTTGCTTGCGTAACGACAAGGTGATGGAAGGGCAGGAAAAGGTATTGTTAGCTACAGAAACATCCCACCACCTCCCTACCCCCCCAACCACTCCCATCACTACTTTCACTAAAGGTGAAGAGTTTCATTCCAAATGGAGATAGCCTCCATTTGGAAAAAATTAACACCTACTCATAGAATCCCCCCCCCCCTTTCTTCGAATTGTACTTGGCCAATTACCCCACTCTTCCGAGCCGTCCCGGTCCCTGCCCCCCCCCCCCCCCCCCCGCTGATCCGGGAAGGGCTGCAGACTACCACGTGCCTCCTCCAATACACGTGGAGTCACCCGCTGCTTCTTTTCACCTGACAGTGAGGAGTTTCACCAGGGGGACGTAGCGTGTGGGAGCATCACTCTATTCCCCCCACCCCCCACCCCGAACAGGCGCCCTGACCGACCAGAGGAGGCGCTACTGCAGTGACCAGGACACATACCCACATCCAGCTTCCCACCCACAGACACGGCCAATTGTGTCTGTAGGGACGCCCGACCTCATAGAAATTATTCCCTGGCATGAACATGAAATTTGCCGAACTTTAATGCTGCCGCTGTGCGCTGATATTCAGTACAAGACCTTTGCTCACATTAAGGTGACAGTTTGAGAAATGAACATCAGGGGATTTCAGTTTCTTCAGATACTAGGTAGGTCAGTATTTGTAATCGAGCACCAACATCCGTTACTCCCTCCACTGCTTTTTCCTTGCCCTCTGTCAGTGCATTTATTCTTTTCATCTATACATCTATCCGTTACCCCAATAATTATCCATCCATCCCTCCTCTCTCAGCCCTTCCCTCTTTCTGATTTCCGCTCTTCTCCTCCTTACACTGCCCATCCAGTCATAACTCTCATTCATACCATATACCCCATCTCTATTTTGAACTGCCATCCATCCATCCATCCATCCATCCATCCATCCATCCATCCATCCATCCATCCATCCATCCATTCGCTTCTTTGCTCCTCCTCCTTCCTTCCCCACCAACTGGAGAGCTTTTCACACCCGATCACGAAGCTGCGTCTTGGGCGGGTGGGGGTGCGTGCGTGTGGGCAGGGGGTGTTTCAGAGGGAGGCCACCATCCTCTCCCACAGAGCAGGTTGAAGACTTACACGGCAAGGGCAGTGTGGTCAGGGCCTGAAATGGGGAAAGGCCTTTCCCTTCACCCTCACACCTGTTTAAAGCCCCCCCCCCCGGGGTCTAGATTCCTCTGTAATGGGTGGCAGTGTGTTTTTGTCAGGAAAGTTTCTAAAGGTGAAACTAGAATCTATCCATCAATCCACCCGGCTTGGTTTATACAGACCATTTTGTGTGTTTGCTCCTGCCATTATAAGAAAAAGAGAATCAGGCATATTTTTAAGGCCATCGAGAGGAGCGAAGCATCTTTAGTCCCTAATAATTGGAGAGGAATGGACCCTCACATACACACACACACACACACACACACACACACACACACACACCCCTACTGAATGTATATAGATATAGAGGCAGTTGAGACCTCTCACCTCTGTAACACTTGGTTGGCTGGGGGTTCGGGTAATGCCACCTTAACTCGGGATGGAAAAGGTTAAGGATGATGCTGTGCAGTATGTGTCCACAGGCGATGGTTCGGTTCACAGCACACTTCTCTAGCAAGTCTGCTGCTGGGGTTTCCCGGCATAGAGACACGGACACAGATGGCAGATGAGGGCTCAGCAGTTCACTTATTAAATAACATAAAGACATTTGAAATACATCAGGATAAAACAGTAAAAACAAAGCCTAAAATCAAGACGTAATGTAAGGCTTTTGTTGGGGTGAGAACTACACAGGTCTGTGGCCCTGCGGCTTCGGCTCCGTCCCCATCCCTGGCCCGTCTTTGTTAGGATTGTGGAGCCAGTTTGTCTATCCTGAGGTATTTAGACAAAGTTAGGACAGCTAGTCCAGGGTGTCCAGGGTGTCTCCCCGCCTGCCGCCCAATGACTGCTAGGATAGGCCCCAGCATTCCCGCGACCCTGAGTAGGATAAGCGGTTTGGATAAGGGATGGATGCGAGATGGAGGGCAGCTAGTCCATGCCCCACCTCACCATGACCTCATATATGGGAAACTGGGACTGGGTTGTAGGGCGGAAATCTGGATGACATAAAGCCTGAAATACCCGAGTCTGTCAGACGTGACACATACACACAACACAATGTGTTATTTAGTTGAAACAAGATGGAGAAGAATGGACCTTCTCTGTGTTAGCTGGTTATTGATGGCACCTCTCTTTGTCTCTCATTGTTCCCCTTCCTTATCTCTCTCGACCTTTCCTGCTTTCTGATTTCCACTCTTCTCCCCCCTCACACTGCCTATCCAATTGTCACTCTCATTCATACCATCCACCCCCTCTCTCTTTTCCACTGTCCTCCTACTCCATCCATCTACACATTCACCCATCCATCCTTTGACCCATCTGTCAATGCATACATCCATGCATCTATCCATCCATCTTTTTAATAACACCAGGGTGTTGCGGTGTGGAGTCCTGCACTTGCTCTTCTGCTCTGCTCAGGGCTTTTCACAAGTCACAGCCGTTCAGTTACCCCTCATTGTCCCCAGTGGGATTTATGTGCAGATTTCCTCTCAGCAGAATGTGCCCCCACAGCTCCTCACTGTGTCCACCGTGCAGCCCCTTTCCCAGTGGCCGGTGTAAACCCTGTGAAACCATGCCCACTCTATCCATTTGGCTCACATCCCCCATCTTCCCTTTCTGGCTGTGTGTCTCCCCGCTATTTCAATCTTCTCTCTTTCCTCGTCCCTCGTTTTCATTTAATCTCTCTGCCACCCATCTCCTCTCTGATGTCTTTCACTCACCTTCTCCCCTGCACACAATATTCCCCTTTCATGTAGCATCTCCCTCGCTCACCTCTTCTGTCTCCCACTCCTTTCCTTTCTTTCCCCATTTTGTCTTCTCCCCTTCTGTTGACTGGAAAAGCCTCTTGCTCCAAACTGGATCTCCCCCCCCTGGATACCGGCAACAGCTGCAGCTTTGTCCCCTGTCTAATTTACAGACGTTAATTATTGGCTCTGTTGTTTTCTGTGTGTGTGTGTGTGTGTGTGTGTGTGTGTGTGTGTGTGTGTGTGTGTGTGTGTGTGTGTGTGTGTGTGTGTGTGAAATCACACTCGATCTACGAGTGCTTTCAAGTGAGATGGAAACATTCTGTAAGTTTAGGCCATGTTAAGTGCTTTCATGAATACATAAAGTGCACACACACACTTAAACATGTGCCCACATTCACACACGACAAAAGCAAGTATTTGAATTCGTGCATGTTGAATGTGCATTTGTGTGTATGCAAATGTACAATACCTTTTTTGTGTTTGTTTTAGTGTGTACATACACATGCTAGTTGCTGTGCATATGTTCATGTGTATGTGTTTGCGGGTGTGTATGTGCGTACATTCAGTTCAATTCAATTCAGTGTATTGTCATTAAAAACAGTATGCAGGCACATGTTAAAAATGAAATAAGGGCTGCAGCTTCACCAAACAGTGCAAGACAGACACAGACAAACACAGCAAACACAGTATAAGATATACACACATGAAAACCAAGAGCTAAAAATAAGTTAAAAAAAGAGCACGAGTACAAAAATATTTAGAAATATCCACAGACATTCAGTGGGTAGCCAGGTTCAGCTGGGCAACAGCTTGTGGTAAGAAGCTGTTTTTGAGCCTGGTAGTGCGGGCTCTGAGGCTCCTGTAGCGCCTCCCAGAGCGCAGGGGGGAGAACAGTCCATGGTTGGGGTGGGTGGGATCTCTACTGATGCTGAGACCCCTTTGAAGGCAGCGTTTGTGATAAATGTCTTTTATGGCTGGGAGCTGGGTACTGGTGATATGCTGGGCCGCCTTGACGACCCGCTGCAAAGCTTTCTGGTCTACTGAGGTGCAGTTGCCGTACCACACTGAGATGCAGCTGGTCAGGATGCTCTCTATGGTGCAGTGGTAAAAGTTGGTGAGAATTTTGGGGGATAGACGGGTGCTCCTCAGGAAATGCAGGTGTTGTTGGGCCTTTTTCACAAGGGTCTGGGTGTTTGATGTCCAGGAACGTTCCTCGCTGATGTGGACTCCAAGGAATTTAAAGCTGGAGACACGCTCCACTTCCACCCCATTGATGTGTATGGGGGAGCGGTTGCAGCTTCTAGACCTCCTGAAGTCCACAATCAGCTCCTTTGTCTTTTGCACATTGAGAACCAGATGTTTGGTAGCGCACCACGATGTGAGGTGCTGAATCTCGTCCCTGTCCGTCTCATCATTGTTGGAGATACGGCCAATGACTGTGGTGTCATCCGCAAACTTAACTTACATGCATTTTTATGTGCGTATGTGTGTACATTAGTGTGTATTGGGGCCTCTCTCCAGCCCATCCCCCCCCTTTTTCTCCCTAATTGTACCTGGCCAAATCACCCTGCTATCTGAGCTGTCCTGGTCTCTGCTCCACCCCCTCTGCTAATCCGAGGAGGGCTGCAGACTACCACACATCTCCTCCGATACATGTGGAGTCACCAGCTACTGCTTTTCACCTGACAGTGAGGAGTTTTGCCAGGGGGACACAGCGCAAAGGAGGATCACGCTACCCCCCCGCCCCCCGAACAGGTGTCCCGACCAATCAGAGGAGGCGCTAGTGTAGCAACCAGGACACACTGCAGACTTGGCCAATTGTATCTGTAGGGACGCCCGATCTAGTCGGAGGTAACGCAGGGATTCAAACCGGCGATCTCCATGTTGGCAGACAACAGAATAGACCGCTCCGCTACCTGGATGCCCAACCCATCATTTTCATACTCTCCTAGATTTGACTGCAATCGGACAGATTTCACTCTGTTTTTCCTTCCTTCTCTCCAACAGCTCTGTAATGCAACTCAGCGGGGAAATGTGCCCTAATAAGAATAATCCCCCTCCACCCTTCTCTTCTACCTCCCTCTCTCTCACGTATCATCTTTTGTTCTTACTCTCAAGCCCCCTCGCTCTGTTCATTTCTATCCTCTCCAGCTGCCTCGCCGCATTGTATTTGCCCTCTCTTTATTTCTCATTGTCCTTCTCAAACCCCCCTCTGTTACTTCACCTTCGCCCCCCCCCCACGTCTCTAGCTTGTTGCAGTGAAAACAGGCTGTCGGTGAACTGTTGTTCCCTTATTGATTTCTATTTGCTGGCCGCACTTCCACGTATACCCTCAGGGATCAGGCATCAATATTTATATCCACTCCCCTCACGCCTGTCAGTCAAGACTCTGCACCTACTCCAACAATTACGTTTAGTCTGATGTAAGTGTGGGTGTTGTCGTGTGCGGCAGTCGAATCTGTTTGTATTTTGTTTCGCTTTTCTCTGCCACAGTCAGCAACGCTATGCCTTAACACACTGTCAGCATCTTTGATGCATTACCTGGAAACGCCGTGTTGGCCGTATGACTTGCCATGTTGCCATGGCGATTATCTTAATACGCCAGGCCTGGCGAGCGTGTCATCTGTGCTGCTCTACAGCCATATTCCTTGACCGCCATTATGTAAAGCCATGAACGTGGCACGTTCCCAGTTAAAGCTGCAATTCCCAGTTCTGACAGTTACGGGCAGCTTTATATTGAAGCGCATGATTGTTTTTAAAATAGCGCCACTTGGAGCACTCATTATGCTACTGGAAATGAGTCACTGCTAGAAAAACAGAAATATGGTAATATAATCATTTAAACAGAGCTCGGGTGTTTGAATTATGCCATGTGATGTGTTAAGGCATACATGGCAATGTCTCATCACTTAGAGGCTGGAGCTTGAAAGCTAACTTGGAGAAATTGGCTCCGCTGTACACTGTGTGGAAAACAAACTGAATTTCTGAAAATGTGGATTTCAGAGATTGAATATTTGAACTGAACTCTTAAAATATTGTCAAACTTAAACAGCTTGAACTTCGCTCCAGGTCCAATGCTGGGAATATCGTTTTTCCCGGCAGGTCGAGAAGTTGAAAAGTCGAGTGCGGATTTGAGTTGGGGGCAAAAGACTTGATGGCTGTTTTACAGAGGGGAGATGAAAGAGAATTGTGGGAGGCACAGGGGGGCCATTTCATCTCAACAACCACTCAGAGGCTTTATGAATAGCCCCACAAAACGTGGATGAATAAATACATCATGGGGAGTCAAGCCGTTGTCCAAGCAGGTCGTATAAAGCACTCTTTATGGACAGACTGTAGTAATCGTATCTCAGCTGAGCCAGCCTCCTTGAGACCTCGCTGTGATTAATAGTCTATGAGTGATGAACGGGGGTCACTTCCGTAATGTCCTCCAGGGTGCTTTGTCACCCACATGTACACACGGGACGACAGGCTTGAAATGGGAGGCGTTCCACAAATTTGCTCCCTCTCATGGGTCATTGCCCGCACCTTACCTTTCAGATCTTCCATACAGGAGACCAGCTCCCCAGATGTGGTCTGGGATAATAGGCTATGTCTAGATAGATGGGCAGCTTGCAGATCAGCGGGGCTAGTGAGTGAGTGCATACTGAGATTGCCGTGTATAGAACGGGAACGGCGTTCACAGATTTTATCCGTCCCTCCAAATTCAATAACCTTAAACACACAGTAATGTTTTTTTTTAAAAATTTTTTAATCTTTATTCACCCAGGGTAGTACGCTAAGCACATGTGCTGTTTTTTAGCAACGCCCTGCACAGTCACACCCTTCCACACATTCACACCTGGGGGCGGCCCAGCACCACCACAGTCTTCACTGGTGGCCGCTGGGCAGCTCCGCCGGGGCAGTTCATTAATCGGGGATTAATTGCTTTGCTTAAGTGCACACCAGCTGTAGGTATTGAGGGAGGGGAGAGAGCCGTTCATTCACTCCCCCACCCCACAGTTTCCTGCCAGGATTGAACTGGCAACCTTTCAGTCACAAGCCCGCTTCTCTAAATTTTAGGCCATGGCTGTCCCCGAATACAGCTGGCATACTGCTGGCAGTATAATTCCTTAAACAAAACCTAAGTGTGTGTGTTTGTGTGTGTGTTTGTGTGTGTTTGAGAAAACTCCAAAGGTTTGAATTACATACAGAGCCGTGTGCAGCGTGCCACCTGTGCAAAGCGACATTTTCCCCGGGGGTAGATGCTGAGACACATGATGCCAGGGCAATTACACACTGGTATGGACAGACAGACAGACAGAGAGAGAGAGAGAGAGAGAGCGAGGCATAACCAGACAGAGGGAGCAAAATTAGAGTGTTACAGTGAATTAGTAAGGTATTAGAGAGCAAGTGAGGCACAGTCAGAGTAAGCTTGTCTTTCTAGTGTTTTCCTGGCATGTCTGGTAACCATTTTATTCCGTGGGTGTCTGTATGCATCTGTGTGGGAACGTGAGTACAGGAATGGAAAAGTGTCTGGGGACACTTCTGCTGCCTCTATTTCCCAGGAGTGGTAAATCCTTCCATTTATGCCCAGTCCAGAAACTCATTTCTTGGTTCATTTCTTTTTTGTTTGGATTTCCCCCTCCTTTTTCTCCCCCAATTGTATCCGGCCAATTACTCCACTCTTCCGAGCCATCCCGGTCTCTGCTCCACCCCCTCTACCCATCGGGGGAGGGCTGCAGACTACCACATGCCTCTTTTCATCTGACAGTGAGGGGTTTTGCCAGGGGGACGTAGCGCATGGGAGGATCACGCTATTCCCCCCAGTCCCCCCCCCCCGGATAGGCGACCGACCAGAGGAGGCGCTAGTGCAGCAACAGGACACATACCAACATCTGGCTTCCCACCTGCAGACACAGCCAATAGTGTCTGTAGGGACGCCTGAACAAGCCAGAGGTAACATGGGGATTCGAACCAGAGATCCCCATGTTGGTAGGCAGCAGAATAGACCGCTACACCACCCGGATGCCCCCTTGGTTAATTTCTGTGACCAGAATATACTTGGGTTTTTTTTTACCCCCGCCAGTCTACTGAATATCTATGGGAGCAGACAGGGTCTCTCTGTTGCTGATCTCACCAATAGGAGGAAAACCTCTCTCTTTTCTTCTTGCACTCCATTACTCTCACTCTGCCATCTCACTCTCCCTGCTGTCGTTTTCTTTTACATTCCCTCTCTCGCACTCTGCCTCTCTCCTGTTTTCTCACTCTCTCACTTGCTCTCCAACTTTCCTGTCATGCATGTTTGCTTCCTTTTTACCTTCCTGCAGTGTCCCTCTTTCGTCCCATCTTCCTCTCACAACATATCTTTATCTGCTTTCTCTCTCTTTCACATGCCTTTTGTCTCTCTCGCTCCCATTTCCCTCAGTCCTCCTCACCCTGTAATTGAATTATCCAGTCAAGCTGATCTCTGCACAGTAGCATGAAACCCTATACCCCCCCCCCCATGTTCATGTGTGTGTGTGTGTGTGTCTAAACCAACTCTTTTTGCCTTAGTCTCCATCTTCTCTCTCCAGTGGCCTTCTGCGGCTGTTTATCTCTTCATTTTCCTCTTTGTCTTGATGCTCTTCATGCCCTCTTAAGTGAATTTACATTTCCACTTTCATCCTACCCACGTCTATCTCTCTGCTGGCGTTAGTGTGTGTGCTTGTGTTTTGTGTGTGTGTGTGTGTGTGTGTGTAAGACAGGGATAGGGAGAGAGAGAGAGCATGACATGCCCTCGTGTAAAAGTGTATGCATGTGTGTGTTCTTTTTTAGCTATATTTGTGAGGACCAATATGGGTTTTTAACAAGCAGGGTGAGGACATTTTGGCTGGTCCTCACCTCTTTAAGGGTCTATTTTAGGGTTGGGATTAAAATCGCATTTAGGGTTGTGGTTAAAATTAAGATTAGGTTAAAGGTTAAGTGCTAACAGTTAAGGTTAGGGGCTCGGAAATGTAGCTAATGATGGTCTTCAGAAGTATTGAGAAACAAATGTGGCCGTGTCTGTGTGGGTGTTAAAAGAGAGAGGGAGAGGAGGAGAGTGTAGAGCAGAGAGAGAAAGTGAGTCCAGGGGTGCAGGGTGGCTCGCATCAGTGCCAGTGATGCTTTCAGTGCATAACAACAGGGGTTGGGCTGCCGAAGCTTAAAAAGCTGTTTATGTACCAGCGGAAACCTTTTAACGGCGTTTTATATTGCTGCACAAATTAACAGAGTGGGAGGAACTCAAGGAGCAGAGCTAAAGTGAAGCTGATGAATTCAGCTAACATTTGTGTATCATTTATACAGAGCTTGATATTTTAAGTGATTTTGCTGTTCGATATCCAGATAGGCTTTACCTTTGGCAAGAAAAGTCTTCATGGTGGCTCAGTGGTTAGCACTGTTGCCTCACAGCAAGACGGTCCTGGGTTCGAACCCCAGGTCGTCCCAGGTCCTTTCTGTGTGGAGTTTGCGTGTTCTCCCCGTGTCTGCGTGGGTTTCCTCCAGGTGCTCCGGTTTCCTCCCACCATCAAAAAGACATGCATGTTAGGGTTGATACTCCTGCCTGTGCCCCTGAGAAGGCGATGGAAAGAAGAACTGGAGTTGGTCCGCTGGCACCGCAGCTGCCCACCGCTCCTATACAATGTGATGGGTTAAATGCAGAGAACACATTCACTGTAAGAACACAATGTCAAATAAAGTGACTTGATTTAATTTAATTTTTACCCCAAAAAAGTGCCTCATGTTTGTCTGCTGGAAAGCTGCCTTGTATGCTTCTCTCCTGTGATTCCTCACCCCTCTGTTCTCCTCTGCTCCTTTGCGCTCCTTTTTGTCTAAATTTGCTCCTATATTCTGCCCTATTGTATCAATTCTCCCCCTCTCTTTTCATCCTTTCTCCTTTTCCCACCTGTACTTAACTCCCCTATCCCCTCTGCTCTCCATTCCTCTCAGCCTCCTTCACTTTTCAAAGTTCTCCGTTAACCCCCCATTCCATCTCCTATTGATCCTAACCTCTCTCGTTCTCTTCCAGTCTACCTCTTCTCCCTCCTCCTCCTCCTATCCCTCATCACAGCCCACTCTTATTCTGTCTTTTCATTTGCAGTATCCACTCCCGCTGTTTCTCCAGTCTGTTTGTGGTAGCCAGTGCAGAATGGAAGGACTGGTTTCAGTTCAGACCAGGGGAAATTACACGTCTGCTGCAGAATTGATCCTCTTTACACTCGTCTGTCGGACTCTCCACGCAAGCGCTGTGTACAAACTCACTTTCTAGTAGGGCTTTCACTTTTTCCAAGAAAAATCAAGTACACTACCATAGTACATGCCGTCTGATCTATTTTTCTCTCTACGCGCGACCATGCATCCCTCCAACCTGTAAAAGATACATGGAACTGTGTAAAAAATGATTATAATCTGTTTAGAAATAATTAAAACACCTACCTCGTTGTACCAGAGGGAATGCGATGCAGCAATTCAACCTTGTGGGGTTTTTTTAAAAAAAATTTTATTGCACATTGGAATAAATCAAATCAATGTGTATTCATGATCCAGTGGTTAAAACGATCTAGTTAATGCAGGGGTGTCAATTTGGGTATGGCAAAGTATTGGCTGACTGGTCAGTGTGAAATAATATATTTCAATTACACATCTCTCAGTGTTTTAAATGAATTGTTGACCGTGTGGTTTCATCCAGTGGGTTTTTTTCCATTTACCGTGGCCATTTTTTTTTTACATTTCTAGTAGCCATCTTTAATTTTGTGAAAAAAGTTTCACTTTGAAAAACATGAAAAACAATAATTCATACTTGCCATATTATAGTCTGTGGCAGGGTCAAGGCGTTACACCTGTGGCGGGGGATGAGGACTGTCTAGGTGAATCAGTCAAGGCTCTGGCTGTATTAGGGTGACGCGATTGTATAAATGAAATAAATGGTTGTAGCTAACTACCGGCACAGAGCCTCATGGTTGAGCTGGAATGAGAATTTGAGGGACTTGATTTGATGTCACGTGATGTCGGATGTGACGTCATCTGACGTTGCCATACCTTGGCTTCTGGTGAATTGACGCCCCTGAGTTAATTAATTCAGTACCAGTTAATAGAGCCTACGCTGGGCGTCCGGGTAGTGTAGCGGTCTATTCCATTGCCTACCAACGCGGGGATCTCTGGTTCGAATCCCCGCGTTACCTCCGGCTTGGTCGGGCGTCTCTACAGACACAATTGGCTGTGTCTGCGGGTGGGAAGCCGGATGTGGGCATGTGTCCTGGTTGTCGCACTAGCGCCTCCTCTGGTCGGTCGGGGCTCCTGTTCAGGGGGGGATAGCGTGATCCTCCCACGCGCTACGTCCCCCTGGTGAAACTCCTCACTGTCAGGTGAGAAGAAGCGGCTGGCGACTCCGCATGTATCGGAGGAGGCATGTGGTAGTCTGCAGCCCTCCCCGGATCGGCAGAGGGGGTGGAGCAGCGACCGGGACATCTCGGAAAGTAGAGTAATTGGCCAAGTGCAATTAGGGAGAACTTACCCATTTTCCAAAGGACCCTACTTAAAATTTCCTCAGAAAACCCGAAAGGCACGCCACGCGGACGCAGGTGGGGCAGCGGGTAAAACAAACCAAACGCTCCGCCCTACTTCGTCACGTGCCGCTTCCGTGCCTGGTGTGTAGTGTCCGACTGTCGCGTCACACCGGACGCTCTCTGTCCGCACTGAAACCGTCATTTAAACAAACCACGTCAGCTGTCCGCTTGACCTCAGGCTGGAGACGTCCCTGGTCCATGACACGGCGCTTTTCACCGTCAGCGACAGGAAATACATAGAAGCAGCGCATCAGACAAATGCTCCGCTCCAAACAGCGCGCTGCGTCCGCCGCCTAGCCTGAAAATGAATAATAACGTTAAAGGTAAAATGGAGGAAACTAGCGACAACACATTACTAGCTTGGGCATGCAATAGGTCAAGCTGAGAGTACATTTTTAGAGCGCTCTCTGCTGGATCACAAGGCAAACTACTTCAAACATTTTGCGCTTAGACTGTGAATTTTGAATCGAATAGGTCATTACAGGTTGAATATTACCCCCCCCCCCCCACTTTCGAATGAGTAATGCCGGGTAGAAACTGACGGCCCTGCTTTCTATAGTCAGCGTCTTCCTGTTTTTTGCATAATTTTGACAAATGTGTAGCATAGCATTTACTTTTTAGCCATCAGTATTACACATCTTTCTCTGTCTCTTTTCTCATTTACACGCACGCACGCACGCACGCACGCACACACACACACACACACACACACTGAAAAAGCTCCAGTCTCTTTCTAATGTATGCATCTGTAAGTACAGACAAAGGGCATGTGAACGTCTCTTCTTTTCATAGACGACCTCGATGTTGACGGACAGGCTCTGTGTTGCTGCTTTGTGTTTGTGTTTGTATGTGTGTGTGTGTGTGTGTGTGTGTGTGTGTGTGTGTGTGTGTGTGTGTGTGTGTGTGTTGGGGGTGGTGGTACGAGTGTATGCAAAAGCTATCTGTCTCCTTGTGTCAGTCCTGCTTTTTGAGCCGCGGTGCTGCTCTTGTTGCATAAGTAAAGATCAGCTCAAGGCGACAGAATATCTAGAATATGAAACAAAAAGAGGGCCCATTACCATAAGTACACTTAGCACTGCCTTTGCCTCACCTTCACGATAAGCCCTTACCCACTGTCAGAACTTAAGAGCCCATAACCTGGAATTTTCCATATCTAGAAAAATTAAAAACCTGTGTATGTTCTGTATTTCAAGAACAGCAAGGCTTGGGAAATATGACACAAAAAGCGATTGACGTCATTTGACATGGGATGTTGTCGTGCACAGCAGACAACTGTGATTCTCCCACAGCTGCTTTCAAAAATGGTGATTGTAGCTGGGGCGTAGTTGTGATGGTGTGATGGCGCATTACTTGACCAGTCATGATTAGCTCCACCTCAAAAGTTGGATGTCATATTACCTTGCGAGCAGGGCCAAAATTAGGATCTGGGAGCTATCTTCAATACAGGGCCGCCACCGTTGGGAACAAAATCAGAATCCGGAACTTAACGAGTCCAAAGTTAATGAGCCCGTCAATTTCAGACTTGTTAGGTTCCGGGTTCTGACAGTGGGATAAGGACCATGTTTAGCTATCTTGCTATCTCATGGATAGTTCTGTACTTCACATAGTGTGGCTAAGTTAAATGGGAAGTACTTGTTTGGATTGCAGGTAGGTTGAATCATTATTTACAATGGTAATTTAGATAATCAGCGATTACAAACTTGGGATACACGTAAGAACTAACATACATAAATTATTCAGTAATGAGAGGTATATTTTACTTATATGCATTTGCGTATTGGAGAAAGTAAGAAAGACAGAGTGAGAATGTATGATGCATTTCATCTGGTTTTGAGCTTTTTACCACCTCCCGGTCCCCTGGTTCCCTCTATGGCTGGAAGTGAGCAGAAATAAAAGAGTGCCATGGAGATATAGCAGACTATAAATATGATGGAAAAGGTAATTCAAAACTGTTGGCACCACAGATAGAAGCCTTGTTTCAACGCTGTCTTGTACTTTTTCTGTTTTTCTGTTTTTGTTTATTTGTTTAATTTCCAGCTCTCACTCTGTGATCCGATTCAGCAGGGAAGGACTTTTAAACCTCCGGTCAAACTTTTTTACCATTTTTCATTGAACCGGGAAGTTTTACCGAGCGTTTAGTCGGAGGAGCAGCAGCTCTGTATGGGAGCCAATGATGGGGTAAGCGAGCCGGGGCGCTCGTCAAACTGCGACAGCAGGGATTTCAAACTGCACTCCTTTCAATCCACCTGGCGAATGTCTGCTCTCTGGCCAACAAGATGGATGAACTGCTGCTCCTCAGCAGTACAAACATGGATTTTTCCAGATCTGCCGCTCTGTGCCTCACTGAAACCTGGCTTGGTGAGCATATTCCGGACAGCTCACTCCATCCGCTGCACTTCAACTCCTCCGAGCGGACTGTGAAACAGAGTTAACAGAAAAAAACGGAGAGGTGGAATCTGCTGCTATATAAACAAAGGCTGGTGTACAGATGTTAGTGTTGAAGACATCATACAGCCGTCACTTAGAGACAATTATCATTGACTCCAAACCATTTTAATCACCACGAGAGTTTTCATCATTTATTCTAGTCGGTGTCTGTATTCCTACCCAGGCCTATGTTAGTGAGGCCTCACAACACCTAGCTAACCAAGTGATAAACATGGAGCACAAACATCCAGAATACCTTCTCATTATCCTTGGGGATTTTAACAGAGCAAACCTCTGCCACAAACTGCCAAAATACAGACAGCACGCTGTGTCCCACCAGGGACAAAAACACACTGGATCATTGCTACACGATATTAAAGGACGCCTGTTGCTCTGTCCCCCGTGCAGCCTTGGGACTCTGATCACTGTCTGATTCATCTTCTCCCAATCTACAGGAAGATACTAAAATCTGCAAAGCCTGCGGTTAAAACTGTGCGTAGATGGACCAGCGACTCAAAACTGGAGCTCCAGGCCTGCTTTGACTGCACTGATTGCAATGATTTCGAGGCTGCATCTACAGACCTGGGTGAACTTACTGACACTGACATCTTATATCAGCTTTTGTGAGGACATGTGTGCCCACCAAAACTTTACACACCTTCAATAACAATAATCCCTGGTTCACAGCAAAACTCAGACTGCTTTGTCAGGCCAAGGAGGAGGCTTAGAGAAGTAGCGATAGGATCTTGTAAAATCAAGCCAGAAACACACTGACAGATTGGAACAGAGTAGGGGCTACACTGAAAAGCTGAAAAACAGGTTTTCAGCTAACAATCTTGCGTCTGCGTGGAGAGGCCTGCAGCACATCACCAACTGCAGGAGAACATCCCTCCACATTGCAAGAGAACCACCAACTGGCTGACGACCTGAACGTGTTTTACTGCAGGTTTGATAAGCCCAATCTCACACACCTCACCTTCTCTGGCCACATCACACAACCAACTGCACCCCCTGCCAGACCCTCACCCCTCCCCACTGACCCACTATCTGATTTGTGAAGAGGATGTGTTTCGGCTCTTCCAGAGACAGATGATCAGGAAGGGACCAGGCCCAGGTGGCTTGTGCCCCCTCCTGCTTGAAAGTCTGTGCTGACCAGCTGGCCACCATCTCCACACTGATCTTCAACAGATCACTAGAGCTGTGTGAATTCCCCTCCTGCCTCAAAAGCGCTGCTATCCCCCCAAGAACCCCTGTATCTCAGGATTAAATGACTACAGGCCCGTTGCCCCAATGTCTGTGGTCATGAAATCCTCTGAGAGACTGGCAGTGGCCCACCTGAAGGACATCACAGACCCCCTACTTGACCCCCTGCAGTTTGCCTACTGGGCAAACAGGTCAGTAGATGATGCAGCCAACATGAGACTATACTACATATTGCAACACCTCGACTCCCCAGGGGCATATGCAGAGGTTCTGTTTGTAGACTCCAGCTCAGCGTTCAACACCATCATCCCAGACATCTTCCACTCCAAACTCACCCAGCACACTCTACCAGCCCCCACCTGTCAGTGGATCAAAATCTTCCTGTCAGACAGGACACAGTAGGTGAGGCTTGGGAAAATCACATCCAGCACCTGGGACAGTCAGCACTGGCACACCCCAGGGATGTGTGCTCTTCCCTCTGCTCTTCTCCTTCTACACTAAAGACTGCATCTCAGGAGACCCCTTCGGTTAAATTCCTGACGACACAACAATCATCAGCCTCATCCAGGGAAGTGACGAGTCTAAATACAGACAGGAGGTTGAACATCTAGCCCTCTTGTGCATTCATAAAGACCTGGAGCTGAAGCCGCTCAAAACTGTGGCGATGACAGTGGATTTCAGGAGGAGCCCCCCCCCCCCAACACTGCCTCCCCCCACACTCAACAGCACTGTGTCTGCTGTGGACACCTTCAGGTTTCTGGGATCCACAATCTCCCAGGACCTAAGGTGGGCATCATCAACAAGGCCCGGCAGAGGATGCACTTTCTAGTGTTGTCAAATTGTAAGAAAAAAAACAGACATATGAGTGTGAAAATTGATATTCATTTGTGGAAAGAAAAAAAAAGCAGCACTGCCGTCTGTGGTTGTCTGCCTCACGAATTCTTGTGAGGGCCTTGGCCACTGCACTGAATACACTGCATGACAGACAGGAGTCACACAACGTCACTTTCACTGGTTGAAAATGAAATTTGGGTCAAGCTGAAATGAACGAATAATTCAACAACAACTGTGTGGTAAAAATCGCAGAGAGTTCACAACCCAACTTGGCCACAGAATGTAATTTTCACGCCGAAAAATCTAAAAAGCCCCGTTTGAAAATACTAGGGATTTTGGTCAGAAAACAGAAAATTGTGGAACCTTGAGTACAAGCTGTATGCAAGCTATGTAAACTACAGTTAGCTTACCATTCCACCACTAGTAACCTGAGGACACATCTCGAAAACATGCACAAAAATATATTCGAATGGGTTCGAACCTATGTGTTTGTTTTAGAAGGAATAATCGAAAGTCATTTTTGGCCAATTTTGACAGCCCTCGTACTTTTTCTGTCAGCTCAGAAAGTTTAACTTTCCTGAGAAGCTGCTGATTCAGTTGCACTCTCCTGTAACCCAGTATGTTCTCTGCTCATCCATCACTGTCTGATTTGGATCAGCCACCAAACAGGATAGGAACAGACTGCAATGGACAGTTAGGTCTGCAGAGAAAATCACTGGTGCCAACCTGCCTCTCAATTCAGGACTTATACATCTCCAGGTTCAGGAAACGGGCAGGCAACATCACTAAAGACTCATCATACCCGGGTCACAATCTGTTCCAACTCCTCCCTTCTGGTAGGAGCTACAGAGCACTGTACGCCAAAACAACCAGACACAAGAACAGTGTCTTTCCACAGGCCATCAAGTCTTTTTTTTTAACCCCTTTTACTCCCCAATTGTATCCAGCCAATTACCCCATTCTTCTGAGCCTTCCCGGTCACTGCTCCACCCCCTCTGCCGATCCGGGGAGGACTGCAGACTACCACATGTCTCCTCCGATACTCCTCCGATACATGTGGAGTCGCCAGCTGCTTCTTTTCACCTGACAGTGAGGAGTTTTGCCAGGGGGACATAGTGCGTGGGAGGATCACAATATTCCCCCCAGTTCCCCTTCCCCCCGACAAGGCGCCCTGACTGACCAGAGGAGGCGTCAGTGCAGCGACCAGGACACATACCCACATCCAGCTTCCCACCCGCAGACACGGCCAATTGTGTCTGTAGGGACGCCCGTCCAAGCCGGAGGCAACACGGGGATTCAAACCGGGATCCCCGTGTTGGTAGGCAATGGAATAGACTGCTATGCCACCCGGACACCCACAGACCATCACTCTGATGAACCCTTAAAACATTCATACTGAGTCAGAAACAATCCCTGTGCAATATACCTGTAACACTGAACATCCACTATAATATATTACATTAAGAAGCATTTAGGGCCGATATTAGAAACACCATTGCTCTTGTTTGTCTGGACATTGTCTTTATTTTTTTCCTTCTTCTTTTTACCCTCCTTTCTTCCTCATTTTGTTCCTTGTTTTTCTCCATCCTTCATCCCTCCCTTCCTCTAAGTCCTGCTCCCCTCTGGTCTCTCTTCCTTTTCTCCTGCCTGAGATGGTTTTTTGACATCCATTCCCCTGTGGAAGACATCTCTCCCACACCTTTCCTCTGTGTCTTTTGTTCTTGGGAAGGGTAAATAAATCTATTTTTGAGGTGTTTGGAGTGTATTTTGAGGAGTGTTTCACAACATTTCATGTACCACTATGTACTGTCCATCCAGAGCCTTGTGTGGGCAGAGTCCATAGCTTTAATGTATATATCTTAGGTGCACATCAGTTAATGTATATTTAAAGTTTGTTCAGCTACCATTACGATGCCTACAATGGGTACTGCTATTTCAGAATCAGAATCATGTTTATTGGCCATGTAGGTTTGCACTAACATGGAATTTGACTCTGGTTTCACGGCTCTCTTGGTGTACTTAACATAGAATAAGAACGCTACAACACAACAATCTTCAGATATATACACAACGATTGACTTATACGGGTGAAATAAGAGGTGATAAAGTGCAGTGGTGCAGAGAATATATCAGAGATGCTGAAATAAATGTTAGCAGGTAACTTGCATACATGCCTGAGGTAGATGGACAATAGAGCATGCCAAGTGTATGTACAATGTGCAGTACAGCATATACAGATTAGTTGAATTTATTTGACAGTGGCAAGCATTCATTTGAATGACAGCCTGCAGAAAGAAACTGTTTTTATATCTGGTTGTTTTGGGGTACAGTGCTCTGTAGCGCCTGCCAGAGGGGAGGAGTTGGAACAGGTTGTCACCAGGGTGCGATGGGTCTGCAGTGATGTTGCCTGCCTGTTTCCTGAGTCTGGTGGTGTATAAGTCCTGAATGGAGGGTTGGTTGGTACCAATGATTGTCTCTGCAGACTGAACTGTCCATTGTAGTCTGTCCCGGTCCTGTTTGGTGGCTGAACCAAACCAGACAGTGATGGATGTGCAGAGGACAGACTGGATTATTGCAGTGTAGAACTGAATCAGCAGTTCCTGAGGCAGGGTGAATTTCTTGTGCTGGTGGAAAAAGCACATCCTCTGCTGGGCCTTTTTGATGATTGGGTCTATGTTGGATGCCCACCTTGGGTCCTTGGAGATTGTAGAACCCAGAAATCTGTAGGTTTTCACCACAGACACAGTGCTGTTGAGTATGGTGTGTGTGTGTGTGTGTGTGGGGGGGGGGCAGTGATGGGGGACTCCTTCTGAAGTCCAGTGTCATCTCCGCTGTTTTGAGCATATTCAGCTCCAGGTTGTTATGGCCACACCTGGAGCTTTTTATAGTAAGAATTACAACTACATAATAATTATAAAACAAAAACAATACTACTACTACTACTACTACATACTTCTGCTAATAAAACACATGTAATGGAAGGCTTAGAGAATAATGTCATTATTGTGGTTATTCTGGTGAGTTGATATCTCAGATTTGTTTTTCCAGCAATGCTTTCAACTGGTCTCTTGACTTTTCTGCGATCTAGTTCTGTAAAATGTTCTGTATAATCACAGTATTTGAACCTGCAGCTACCATGGTGCCACTGCCGAAAGCTGTGTTTCCTCCGAGCATTTGACAAACGGCAGAGGGAATTGGAAATGACAGAGTGTTGTTTATGGGGAGCCAGACTGGTATATCGCACAGGGAAAATGAAAAATGACCCTTAAGTATACGCAGAATAGGCTGAAAACGAGAGAACTCGATACACAAATCCCTCTCTCTCTTTCATTTCCCCCATACTTTGGTTCATATAAGGCTTTCCCCTCCTCTGCAGGGTGGTAATCGTCGCCTTAGTGTCAGAGCTCCGTCCGTCTATGTTAAAGTCAGTATTTAGTGTCCTTCTGAAAGGCCATTCTTTCTAGATTTGAAATATTAAGTTGAACAGTAATCACCTGCTAGTATTACTGTAGCTGTGCTCTGCCCCCTTCTCGTTTCTAAAAAAATGCTCAGAAAGAGGACATTTTGGTGTGTATGGTATGTGCTACCAGTATGGACAAAAAATGTGGAGTGGTTGGTTGGCATCAGACTGTCTCTGTGATAATTTGGGGCGGTAACATGCATGAAATATTTTAGCAACGTATGAATGTGAAATCCTATGCTTGCCTCTTCAAAGGTATCCCATTGTCTGCAGATTTGGGGGGGTTGCATTACACAAGTTCAAAGGAAGAAAATTAATGGAGTACACTGTTGGATTTGGAAATATGGCATGTTGGCATGTTTAAGTCCACATTTCTTTTTTTAAACCCCCCCCCCTTTTCTCTCCAATTGTATCCGGCCAATTACCCCAGGGAGGGCTGCAGACTACCACATGCCTCCTCCGATACATGTGGAGTCGCCAGCCGCTTCTTTTCACCTGACAGTGAGACGTTTCGCCCAGGGGGCGTTGTGCGTGGGAGGATCACGCTATTCCCCCCAGTTCCCTCTCTCCCCTGAACAGGTGCCCTGACTGACTAGAGGAGGCGCTAGTGCAGCGATCAGGACACATACCCACATCCGGCTTCCCACCCGCAAACACGGCCAACTGTGTCTATAGGGATGCCTGATCAAGCCGGGGGCAACACAGGGATTCGAACCGGGATCTCCATGTTGGTAGTCAACGGAATAGACCGCTATGCTACCCGGATGCCCTAAGTTCACATTTCTGTTGCAGTGATGGTGCCAACTATACTGCCTGATTCTGAGCAACCTTAGCCCTAGTTTAACTCAATAAATAGGAGAAATCAAAAATAGAGAAGGATTAGGGATCAGGAACACTTTATTTGACATTTCATTTATTTGTCATTTCATTTCATTTCAAGATACACCCCTCACCCCGGTAACAGACTTAGCTGAGGTAAAAAACCTGCCTGAATGAAAAGAAAAGGGCCTCTGCACACTAGGATTGGGCGATATGTCAAAATACCAACCATCCTCAGCCCAACAATAGGTGAAGAAGTCCTCTATAAAGGAGAAGTGATGGAGCTTAAGGCCCAGAGAGCTTTTTTTGGATCCACGCTCTAGGAACACTGCAACCACTAAGGTCTGAATAAGGATTGTGACATATGAGTGTTTTGCTATGAATGAATGACGGTAGATTCTGTATGTTCTATGTTCTAGGATGGCTATAGCCTGATGTTTACATAGCAACCAGTTATTGTGTTGTGAATATTATAAATTTATGTAAATTCCGTGTGCTTAGTGTTTCTTGACTGTCTCTATAGAGACGGTTACAGTAACTTGTAGTCCATTATTTCTAGGACTGCAATTCCCTTGGTGTTTAGTCACACAAGTCCAACTGGTTGACAAAAGTGTTCTGCATTAAGGCTAATCAAGTGATGCTCTCGCTGCCCTTTATATTGCTGCTTTCGCTTGAGGAATGTCTCTGACCAAAAGTTCAAATAAAAAAGATTCTTACACAGATTTGTGTGTGTGGATGCTCTTTTCTTTTCATTCAACTCAATAAAAAGGTGATTACCTGAGATGAGACTTTATCTTAGTACACAAAGAGGAAACTGCCCATTAGCAAAATGCTTGTCTCTGCTGCCCAAACAAGTCTAACAGTGCTTCAAGACAAACTCATTGGCTGATAGTGTGCGCGCGCACGTGTGTGTGTGTGTGTGTGTGTGTGTGTGTGTGTGTGTGTGTGTGTGTGTGCGCGCGTTAAGATAAAATGAGATAAATTGTATTGTCCCCAAAGCAGATTTTGTCTGGCAACATGTCTGCTAAACAAAGTGAAGAAATTAGACAAAAACGGCGTAAAACAATACAGGATAAATTGCATTCACAGGATTGACAGAACAGATGGTTCTGTAATTGCACTGCACAAACATTTGTACCTCTGACCTTTGTTCAGAAATGTTCCCATCCAACAGGAAGGCCGCTTCCACGCTCGTTGGTGTACAGTGTCAATGAAATGGAAGAACTCACACATCCCTGTGGGGCAATCATGTTAATGAATTTCAGCAAATGACTGAATCACCTTTTATCATGAATGTAGAACTGAAAAGACAATGGCTGGAGAGAGGACAGATCAGTACCACTGCTATGGCAAGACAGTGAGCATAATAAGATTGGTCACCTTGCAAATATATGCCGTTTGATTATGTTCAACATTTTCGAGGTCATCATGTGGAATGTACCAAAATACAACCCCTAACCAGAAAAAGTTGAGACGGTATGTTACATTTGAAATTAAAACTTAAAACAGTGATTTTGTAAAATTTTTTTGAGTGGGGGGGTTTCTCCCTTTTTCACCCCATTGTACTTAGCCTATTACCCCACTTTTCCAAGCCGTCCCGGTAGCTGCTCCACCCCCTCTGCCAATCCGGGGAGGGCTGCAGACTACCACATGCCTCCTCCGATACATGTGGAGTCACCAGCTGCTTCTTTTCACCTGACAGTAAGGAATTTTGCCAGGGGGACGTAGCACGTGGGAGGATCACACTATTCCCCCCCAGCCCGAAACTGGCACCCCGACTGACCAGAGGAGGCGCTAGTGCAGCGACCCGGACACATATCCATATCTGGCTTCCCACCCGCAGACACAGCCAATTGTGTCTGTAGGGATGCCCAACCAAGCAGGAGGTAACACAGGGATTCGATCCGGCGATCCCCGTAATGGTGGGCAACAGAATAGACCGCCATGCTACCCGGCTGCCTCATGACCTGTATTACATTGAAAACAGTACAACAGTACATTATCTGATGTTTTGCCTCATGAATTTTATTGTCTTTTTTTTTTCCAAAATAAACACATTCCAATTTTGAATCTTGCAACTACTACTACTACTACTACTACTACTATTACTACTACAACACCGCTAATACTTTCGGCTGTTCCCGTTAGGGGTCGCCACAGCAGATCATCCATTTCCAATTTTGAATCTTGCACAAATTTGAAAAAAAAAGAAGTTAGGACAGTAAAACATTTACCGCTTTGTAATATTGCCATTCCTTTTCCCAACACTTATAAGACATTTAGGACCTGAAGACACCAAGTGATGATGCGTTTCTGGAGTAATTGTGTCCCATTCTTCCTGCAAACAAGTCTTAAGGTGTGCAACAGTGTGGGGACTTCGTTGTCTCGTTTTGCGTTTTAATATGTGCCACACATTCTCTATTGGGGGCAGGTCGGGGCTGCAGGCAGGCACCTTCTTCTGCAGCCACGCCTTTGTAATGTGTGCAGCAGGTGGTTTTGCGTTGTCATGTTGGAATATGCATGGACGTCCCTGGAAAAGATGTCGTCTTGAAGGCAGCTTATGTTGCTCTAACATCTCTATGTACTTTTCAGCATTAATTGTGCCATCACAGAAGTACCAGTTACCTTTACCAAGGGCACTGACACAACCCCATACCACGATAGACTCTGACTTTTGGACTTGCTGCTGGTAACAGTCTGGATGGTCCTTGTCTTCTTTTGTCCAGAGCACACTGTGTCCATTTCTTCCAAAAAAGACCCGGGTAACTGATTTGTCTGATCACGATACACATTTCCACTGTGTGATGGTCCATCCCAGATGCCTCCGAGCCCAGAGAATTCAACGACAATTCTAGACGTGGCTAGCATGAGCCTTCCTTTTGGCACAATAACGTTTTAACTGGCATTTGCAGCTGTAACTACGTATTGTCGTGCATGACAAAGGTCTGACAAAGTAATCCTGAGCCCACGTGCTTATATCGCTTTTAGATTAATAATGGTTCTTGAGACAGTGCCGTCTGAGGGATTGGAGATCACGGTTATTCAGCCTAGGCTTGTGCCCTTGCCCTTTATGCACTGAAATTCCTCCAGATTCCTTGAGTCTTTTAACAATGTTATGCACCATAGAGGGTGAAATACCCAAATCCCTTCCTATCATTCTTTGAGGAGCACCGCTTTTAAACATTTCATTAACTTTCTCATGCATTTGCTGGCAAACTGGCCATCGTTGCTCCTAAAGGACCAGGCCCTTTCTGGATGCTGCTTTGGCACCAGATCATGAAAACAATTACCTGTTGACATCATCTGTTTCAAATCACATCAGTATTTAGTTATTTTACCTCATTACAAGCCCTAAACTGCCCCCGTCCCAACTTTTTTTGGAGTGTGTTAAAGGTTTGAATGGCAGGAATGGATGCATATTTACAACTGAAATGAAGCTGACCAGACAAAACATGAAATGGCTTGTCTTCATATTATCAGCAATGAAATGCAAGTCATGGTATATTTAGAAATCACTGAATTCTGTTTTTATTTGCATTTTCCATACCGGCCCAACTTTTTCCAAGTTGGGTTTGTAATTCTGCCTTCCTATGAATGTCCATAGAAGTAGCCCATTCCAGTATTTGGTTTAGTCAGCTTTGTCAGCTGTAGGCAGACCTTGCATTTATATGAATTGGTGCTCATTAAGTTTGATGAGCTCTGACTCGGCTAGAGACTGGGGCTGAACTCAAGTTGTGACAGACTCACGCTGGCCTCGCCCATATTCTCTCCTTCACTGAACACACAAACACAATAAAGTGTACACACACACACACACACACACACACACACACACGCAATTAAAAGTCAATGACCTTCATCATTTTCAGAAATCACATAATATTAATTTTGTCCAGTCACATTGTTACTTGCACCCAAACACAGTGCACCTCTACCGCTCTCTCTTTCTCTCTCTCTCTCTCCATCTCAAAAATGTTGTTACCGCTCATCAGTTCTTCCCCACAATGCCCCATAACCACTTCTTGTAATTGTGTTGTTCATCACAGACTCGCAGCAGGAAGTCACCATTCCATGTCCAATAAATCTGTCACACATCACCTTCCCAATAATAACACACAAGGTTGCAGTTTTTATTGCTTCATCTGCTGTGCTTCTCATCCTAAAGGGCGCTGGCTGATAACTTTGAAGTACACTATTAGAGGTGTTTGTGATAGGCCATTAAAAACTACTGCCCAGAACTATTGCCCAACACAGAAACCTTTTAACACGTGGTTCAATCCACAGGGGACTGACTCGATAGCTCCAATATACTGTGTGTGTGTGTGTGTGTGTGTGTGTGTGTGTGTGTGTGTGTGTGTGTGTGTGTGTGTGTGTGTGTGTGTGTGTGTGTGTGTGTGTGTGTGTGTGCTTGTGACATGCCTTTTTTCCCTTGTGTTGAGATAAATAAGTTGATTACGTTTGTGTCATAGCACTTTTCATACTACCTGCTGTTAATCTCAGACAAAACTTTTTTCCACTTCAGATTCTCTGTCTTTTTTGGGATATGAATTATGCAGATGCTATATATATATATATATATATTTATATAAAAAGCTTCATTAAAAGAAACACTCAATGGTAGGGAAAGTGCTCAACAAATAAGGAGCAAAATAATCCAGTCAGTCAAGTAAATTCTTTATGAGACAGTACAAGCCTGTTTCACGCCATAAGCAGTCATCAGCTGTTGAGCTTTATTGACAGCTGATGATTGCTTATGGCATGAAGCAGGCTTGTACTGTCTCATAAAGAATTTACTTGACTCACTGGATTTTATATATATATATATATATATATATATATATATATATATATATATATATATATATATATATATATATATATATATATAGCGTTTTTTTCTGAAACCGTCAATGGTGTTGTTATAAGTGCTCTACTAATGAGGACCAGGATATCAATACATGTCGTGTTATGCGTAATTGGTTCCAACAGTCTGTTATCGAGAGTAATGCGAACGTCTTTATTCAATACGACTCGGAAGACAGCTGATTCCTCTATACACTGGAGGAATCAGCTAATACCGCAAGGGATTTTTATTTTGAAACGCTACCGGGATAGACTTCTGAGTTGTATTGACCAAAGACGTTCGCATTTCTCTCGATAACGGACTGTTGGAATCATTTACACATAACACGACTTGGAATTAGCAGCTGATGAGTGCGCGACGTACGAAACAGGCCTGCGGAATATACGGGTTCGCGTCCCGGCTGTGGCGGTCCCGGGCTGCCCCCTTAATTCGCTACATTGGTGTCAGAAGTGGGATGGATAAGTAACGTAATGGATAAGTAGACAGGTTGGTTAACAGGTCGGACTCTTTTGTCGAGCGGTTAGCGCTGTCTTCCGCGGTGCGGGCGATATGGGTTCGCGTCCCGGTTGCGGCAGTTCCTGTGGTTGCCCCCCGAATTTGCTACTATGTATATATATATATATATATATATATATATATATATATATATATATATATATATATATATATATATAAACTTAGCACAAAAAGTAAGGACATTTGTGTTTGGTAGATTATTTCTTTGTTGTAACAATGCTTCTTGGCAATAAATCTTATACCGTTGGAAAGCCTGTTTATTTCGCTTTTAAATGGGGCCATATTTGTAAGGAACATGCATTTGTGGGATGAGCAGCAGAGCTGAGTATGTGGGTTGCGCCCATGAAACATTTGCCAAATCTTCTCTGCCAATGCCAAAGAGCTTATTTTGCTGTTGCTATTGAATCTTGTTTTGAACTTCTGGTCCCCCAGGTGCTGACAATCAGGTGCCTGGTATAAGATTTATTGCCAAGAAGCATTGTATATTATGTCTAAAAAAAATCCTACATCTATATACAGTGCTGCTTGAAAGTTTGTGAACCCTCCAGACATGGTCACTATTTTTGTAAAAAAAAAAAACATTAACATAAGCTTATTACACATACATCAAAATCCCAATTTGTAAAGCACACCTTCCAAATAATGGACACACACAAAAAGAGATATATTTTCGTTATTTAATTCAACAAAGGTGGTTTATTTCGCAAAAACTGAAAATTTAACATGTGCAAAAGTATGTGAACCCTTGTATTAGTAGCTTGTGGCTCCTCCTTTTGAGGCCATTACTTCAACCAAACGTCTTCTGTAACCACTAACCAGTCTCTCACATCTGCTTATGGGGATTTTTGCCCACTCCTCCTTGCAGAACTCAGCCAGTTGAGAGAGGTTGGAGGGACATTTGGTATGTACCAACTTCTTCAGGTCTCGCCACAACATTCAAATTGGATTAAGGTCCTGACTTTGACTGGGCCAATCCAGAGTACGAATCCTCTTTCTCTGAAGCCATTCCTTTGTAGTCTTGCTGGAATGCTTTGGGTCATTGTCTTGTTGCATAATCCATTTTCGTCCCAGCTTCAACTCCCTGACTGATGGCAGGAGATTCTGGTCAAGAATTTGTTGATATGCCGGAGAATTCATGGTTCCTTGGATAATATGGAGTCGTCCAGGTCCAGAAGCAGAAAAGCAGCCCCAGACCTTCACATTTCTACCACCATGTTTCACTGTCGGGAGGAGGTTCTTTTCTTCCGTGACAAGGCGAATCCGTGCCGAATCATTGCTTTTTCCCCACACACCCAGAGACGCGTTCGTGTGACGAACACAAGCAGACTCTGCCCCCCTCCCGAAGACAGCGTTGCCACTTTTTGCTGCTTCGTCGAGTCCGGCCATAGTCGGATGTGACGAGACCGGGGTGCGAACCCCGGTCCCCAGTGGGCAACTGCATCGACACAATGCCGATGCTTAGACCGCTACACCACCGCGGACCGGGAAAAAGATTTTAATACAACATTTTAATTTTTGTATCCGTGTTGATATTCCACTCCTCATTAGTTGAGCACTCACAACTCTATTGACGGTTTCGGAAAAAAAAAAACGCTATATGTTCATTATAAAGGCATAGATTCATCTGTTGCAAGGGTTCAAATAAATGAAGGTAGGCCAAGAAATACACTTGACAGTATGATGACCTTCTCCTCTGGTATGGCCAGACAGGGGCGTGACGGCTCTGTACACGTGTGCCAGGTTACTGTGGAAATGGTAGCATGCCCAGTGCAGGAAGGTTAATGTTCAACTTCCTTTTACAGCTGGACTACTTCCTAATGAGTTTTTAATGCTGCAGTTCGACCGAGGCCAGTGTGGGGAAAGTGATAGTGGATGTAGAAAGTGAAGTGTTTGCGATGGCATTGACTCTTGCTCTTATTGTTGCACAGCCATTTTGTGGGTTTTAATCAGATGCAGCCAACTACACAACTGCACAGGTGTAACAGCAAAGGCATGCAAGGACACGTGTAAGAATGTAAACTTTAATTGAGCTCTGCTTACGCAGGCTTACATATATGCAATTGCACACACACGCACGCGCGCACGCGCGCGCACGCACACACACACACACACAAAACAAACATGCAGTTAATAGTTTGTATGTTTGACTTCTGTTAGGCCACAAACTGAGTTTGACTTCTAGTTCTTTTGCAAGACTCACATGTGCTCCCTATGTTCAGCCTGACTTGGGAGAGTCTATTCACTCATACACTTCCATCCAAAACTGATATCACGTAAGTAAATAAAAGCCAACAGCGTATTTATCAGAGCAAAATTAATTTCTGACCATCTGTCTGGTTGGGTTGATGCATCATTTGGAAACGTTTTAGGTACACACACACACACACACACACACACACACACACACACACACACACACACACACACACACATTTTTATAGAAGATATTACAGCTGAAATGTCTCCTATTCTGTTGTCGTGTCAGTGAACGACTCACTCCTGCTCTCTGTGAAATGTGCAGTGGCTCTTAGTGTTTCAGTTTAAAGGAAGAAGGGGCAGATTGTCAGGGGAAAGCTGAAATCAAATGTTAATGTTTACCTTTGGCCATGTAGACTTTCACTTGCTCATGTGCACAGAATGATTGTGTGTCTGTATCATCTTTGCATGCTAACGCTGGATGTAGAAAGGTACATGCTAATTCCTTGATTTAACAGACAAAATGCACTGTAATCATCCTGGTCGCTGAGTGATCATTTTCATCACCAGGGCAGTAAGTTGAGTGTGATTAGTTGTGGGTGAAAAGAAGAAAACCTCAGTCAGGGTCATTAAGCTGCCACCCTCTGTGATAGCCTCTCTGCTGTTGATGAGGCTTTGGTATTTAGCCAGGCCATTTCCATATAATACCCAGAGTCTCGTATTCCGGATTGCATTGGCACAGTCTGTTCAGTGCACCATTCTTCTCTCAACAACTTAATCATACTGTATATCCATACAGTATGATCCAGTACTGTATACCCATACAGTATGAGCCAGTACTGTATATCCATACAGTATGAGCCAGTACAGTATATCCATACAGTGCAAGGCCTGGATTCATGTTAGCGAGAACTTTTTTTTCTGTGGCAGACAGGTAGTGAGGATTTGCACTAAATACGCTGTAAATATAAGTCTTTTCCACTTGGGATGCAACTATTTGTCTCTGGAAGAGTTGGAATATGCTGCATGGAACTTCATGGAATAATTTTGTGGATTTTGGGGTTTTTTGTGCCTTTTCTGGCCACTTTTGGATACAGTTGAAGGGGAATTGAAGGCCCTAAGGAAGTGGTTTGATACTAACAGATTGTCATTAAATCTAACTAAAACAAAATTCATTGTGTTTGGGAATCATCAAATCAATTCTGAAGTAACTCTTGCAATTAATGATGTAGAAATTGAAAGAGGGGTGTCCGGGTGGCGTAGCAGTCTTATTTCGTTGCCTACCAACACGGGGATCGCTGGTTTGAATCCCCGTGTTACCTCTGGCTTGGTCGAGCATCTCTACAGACACAATTGGCCGTGTCTGCGGTTGGGAAGCTGGATGTGGCTATTTCTCCTGGTCACTTCACTAGCGCCTCCTCTGGTCGGTCTGGGCGCCTGTTCAGGGGGGGAGGGGGAACTGGGGGGAATAGCGTGATCCTCCCGTGCCCTACATCCCCCTGGCAAAACTCCTCACTGTCAGGTGAAAAGAAGCGGCTGGCAACTCCACATGTATCGGAGAAGGCGTGTGGTAGTCTGCAGCCCTCCCCGGGTCGGCGGATGGGGGTGGAGCAACGATGGGATGACTCAGAAGAGTGGGGTAATTGGCTGGAAACAATTGGGGAGATAAAAGGGGAAAAAATTACTGACACTTTGTGATCTGACTTTGATTTTGTATATCTGTGTCTGTCTTAGGCAGTTGTGTTTCTTTATTATATTTCAGTTGTATTGTTTGTTTTGTTTCAGTGCTATTGTGGGTAGAGTAAGGGTAATGCTTTAAGTATGAAGGGTAGGCACAATACGCTTATATAAAGTTATCTATTATTATTTAACCACTTTCATAACTGTATGGTCAATTTGCTGTTATTGTGCATAATTGACCGAAAAAAAAAAATTAGCTAGCTAACTAACCATACCTCTTGTTTTGAAGAAGGCTGCTATGGCGTTGTGCTTGCTACATCCTTGTGTTTTGTGCACTGACGCCTGACCTAGTTTTCATCTGGCACAAGAGTGTAGACAATGATAAAATGTTAATTTTAGGATAAATTGTTGCTTTAATCAAATCATCACCTTGTGTCGATGATCCACCTTATACAGATTGCTGACTGCATGTAAACAGTCTGTCATAGAACGTAGTAAATGGACTATTTTACTGCATGTTCATTTCCAGGGTTACATTGGACAAAGCTGGGAAAACAGTCTAGACAGGCCTTGGTAAAGAGATCATTGTGAGACTGAATGGGGATTTTTATGAATGTTTGCACCAGGCCCGAACATTGATCCATATTGCCTTTTGAAAGGTAAAGTGCTCAATCATAGCAAGCTGCAGGCTTGTATTTACGCAGACGTGTCAAATAAATGGCCAATTGAATTTCTCAGAGGAAGGCTCATGATTTTAATGATTGTCTTTGCTTCAGGGCTGACAGTTTTTGCTGTACTGAGAGACCATATCCAGAGCCTCCGACCCGCTCCTTGAACTCAAAGGACTGCTCTTTCAGCTGGTGTGTGTGTGTGTGTGTGTGTGTGTGTGTGTGTGTGTGTGTGTGTGTGTGTGTGTGTGTGTGTGTGTGTGTGTGTGTGTGTGTGTGTGTGTGTGTGTGTGTGTGTGTGTGTGTGTGTTTATGCATAGACTGACTGGCCATCGGGAACACCGGGATCCCCGTGGGCCGGTCATTCTGTGGGCCGCTTGAAGCAGGCCTTTTTTGTTTTTACTTGAGCAACCTATTATACAAAAACAAGAGCAAGAGAGACGTGTCGCCGGCCCACTTTGATTATGCACCAGCCCACATCTTCCTTCTCAACACCCCCCACTACCACTTTTGACACTTGGGCCCACCCAATCAGAAGGCTTCCTCCTTTGCTGGATCATCCAGTGAATGGTAGTCACTGAATACTGTTTCAAAACAGTTCACCACGTGATGATGATAGGTCAGATTTTCTGAGCGGCAGTGCATTTCGCAAATACCAGATGGCGAGCAGCCCCTCCTCTCTCACTCAGTGTACAGCCCGCGTGTTGCTCAGAGGAACAGAAGCCTAGTTTTTGCTAGGTAGCTAGCTTCTTGTAATGTAGGTTAAGATAAAAAGCATGGCTAATCAAAGCAGTTTGCTTAGTTTGTCAAAAAAAAAAAAGACAGGAGGAGCAGCAGGAAGAAAATTCAGCTCAAGTTCAGCCATCATTCTCAACCCAGACACCTACTCATTCGGCCCTTTCCCCATCAGCAGCTGTACCGTTGAAAGACTCTTTGCAACTGTCAGCTGGATAAAAACTGGTATCAGGGCATCAGTGATGACACACGGCCTGAACCCTCTGTCCCTGCGCTCCTTTGAAAGAGAACTGACCGAATTGTTGGATTATAGGGAAATAGTTTCGGTGTTCAACACTAAGCCCCGTCATCTCCTGCTTTAATCATCAAAAGTAAGCCAATTTACTATTTCAGACTGTAGTCGCCTATTGCCTATTTCAGTATTATTGTTTATTGGGTATAGTTGGGGTTTTTTTGAGTGTACAATTGGATTTTATGCTGATTTTAATGTGTGTGTGTGTGTGTGTGTGTGTGTGTGTG
This sequence comes from Lampris incognitus, assembly GCF_029633865.1. Lineage (NCBI taxonomy): Eukaryota > Metazoa > Chordata > Actinopteri > Lampriformes > Lampridae > Lampris > Lampris incognitus. The sequence continues at coordinate 36,777,791 of NC_079221.1, read as the reverse complement.
TGTGTGTGTGTGTGTGTGTGTGTGTGTGTGTGTGTGTGTGTGTGTGAATATGTGGCTGTCGTGCCAGGTTATGCAATGCTGTTGTTAAAGTTCGTGTTGGTGCCTGTAACATTACCTCTGATGATGTATAAGGCCTGTATGATTAAACTGTGGTGCAAGTATAATTGTAATGGCCTGTTCTGGTTAGCATATGCATTTCAGGACCTGGTCTTGGACGGGCACCTGATTTTCTCTGTGTCCACCCACACTGTGATTTCTGCCTCTGCTTTAGGTGTGTGCGTGTTTTTGTTACCTTTTGGAGACCTTTTCCAGTGTAAACACTAACCTTGTTGGGACCAGTTGCCATCATACGGACCAAAACCCGGTCTTAGTGAGACAAAATGTAATTTCTGACATCCTGGTTAAGGTTAGGGGTAAGATGTGAATCGAGGTTAGGTCAAGGTTATGGTTAGGCATGAATTGGTTATGGATAAGGTTAGGATTAAGGTTTGGGTTAGGCTGTCCACAAAGAATGGAAGTCAATGCAATGTCCTAATAAAGACAACTGCACCAACTTGTGTGTGTGTGTGTGTGTGTGTGTGTGTGTGTGTGTGTGTGTGTGTGTGTGTGTGTGTGTGTGTGTGTGTGTGTGTGTGTGGGCTACCATTGACAAACCTTTCACTTGCTAATAAAACAGCTATGTAGCGTGCAGGTGGCGTGGCAGTCTATTCCATTGCCTATCAACAGAGGGATCCCGGTTCGAATCCTTGTGTTGCCTCTGGCTTGGTCGGGTGTCCCTACAGAATCAATATGCCGTGTCTGTGGGTGGGAAGCCGAATATGGGTATGTGTCCTGGTCGCTGTACTAGCGCCTCCTCTGTTCGGTCGGGGCGCCTGTTCAGCGGGGGAGGGGGAACAGGGAATAGTGCGATCCTCCCACGTGCTACGTCCCCTTGGTGAAACTCCTCACTGTCAGGTGAAAAGAAGCAGAGGGCGACTCCACATGTATCAGAGGAGACATTTGGTAGTCTGCAGCCCAGCCTGGATCGGCAGAGGAGGTGGAGCAGCGGCTTGGAAGAGTGGGGTAATTGGCCAAGTACAATTGGGGAGAAAAACGGGGAAAAAAATCCAAAAAGATAAGCAGCTCTGTATTAGTGTTACAGTAGCCTACAGTATCTGTCCATTATGCTTATGTGAGTGGTGGTATTAAGGGCTCGTGTGTTTGTATGTGCACCACCGACGGGGCTGGTTGTGGTGGGCTGCTCTGGATGAAAAGTCCAGAGCCATTTTTTTAGTCCCAGTCCATCCCTCTGTGTGTGTGTGTGTGTGTGTGTGTGTGTGTGTGTGTGTGTGTGTGTGTGTGTATGTGTGTGTGTGTGTGTGTGTATGTTTGTGTGTGTGATAATCACTGTGTGCTCCTCATCAAAGCCCCACCCTCCTTACTTTCTTTATGGAAACAAAACACAATTGGTACCTGTCGCCTGGCAACATTGCACAGTATCTCTGGGACACAGCCCTGTTGGCAGACAGCAGAACACACACACACACACACACACACACACACACACACACACACACACACACACACACACACACACACACACACACACACAGATACAATCTCAGGTTTCATGCAGGTCTTGTTAGTTCAGTGTCCCACTCCCCGGTGTTTTAATTGCTGTGGCCTTCGAGGTTCAGCTTCTCCTCTCAGTACCTGTGTGTCGGGCTTAGACAGCTAACCTTTCAGTAAGAAGCTGGGAACGTCTAATTTTTTCTCTTACTCAATTTCATTCCCATATGTGGCAAGGATGCTGCCACTACCTGGGTTCCCCGGCACAGAGACACGGACACAGATCGTCGATGAGGGCACAGTGGCCCATTTATTAAGACAATGCCTTAAAAACACCAGAGTTAAAACCCATTAAACCATTAACCCATTAGTTAAAAAGACTAAAAGCCGGCGTCCAAGTTGCGTGGAGGTCTATCCTGTTGCCTACCAACATGGGGATCAGCGGATTGAATCCTCCTCACTGTCATGTGAAAAGAAGCGGCTGGTGACTCCTCATGTATCGGAGGAGGCATGTGGTAGTCTGCGGCCCTCCCTGGACTGGCAGAGGGGGTGGAGTAGCGACTGGGATGGCTTGGAAGAGTGGGGTAATTGCCCAAGTACAATTAGGGAGAAAAAGGGAGAAAAAAAAGAAGACTAAAGCCAAATATTCATTCAAGTCTTTTGGTGTCCTCATTTGGGGTGTGGAGGGAATTTATCTGTCCTGAGTCAATTAGACCAACTCAGGACAGCTGGTCCACAGCCCACTCTGCCACACCATGTTTGCCTGTATGAGCTCAGAGCTGGTGCTTGAAGCCAAACCCAACCCCCCCCCCCCGCCCCATCTACCATGAAGCATCTACCATGAAGTCAACGTTCACACAAGTGGGCACAACCACACCCACACACAGTCTCACCAACCTACACGTACATACATACATACAAGTACACGCACACGCAGGGAGACAGCCATGACAGCAACATACATAATTTGCAATTTATTGCCCCCCTGTCAAGCACAGTGAGGAGGAGGAGGAGGGGGAGGAAGAGGACATGAGGTGATGGGATGTTTGCCTCCGAGGGTGATCGGGCTATGTGTCGTCTTTTGTGTGTGTGTGTGTGTGTGTGTGTGTGTGTGTGGGTGTGGGTGTGGATGGGTGGAGGGGTAAAACAGAGAACATCATGTTTTTTTTATAAATGTTATGGTTTCAAGATATTGATTTTGGACCAGAAACATGGGCCATGTGTTTAATATTTAATTCTGGAAATTCCACCTGCTCCCTGGAACATCATATGTTGTAGAAGTGTATTCAGTACAGACATATATATAAAAAAAAAACACCTGGCATACCACCTGGCAGCTTTCTTTGGAGCCATTTCCATATAATCATAAGATCTAACATCAGCAAATTATAGAGTTCACCTGACATAGATGAGTTCCAGTCCAGAATGGCCTTTACCTGCAATTGTGTGCGTCTCAAAAAGGAGGAGTTTAAAGTATGTGATTATCATTGTGTATGGGGAAAGGATAACTACTCTTATGGCAGGCCTTAAAACTCTCTGGATGGAGAATTGTTGAGGTAAACACTTGTTGTGCACATGCGATCAGTGTAATTTCACACATCCAAATGCAAACATCAACACACACACACACACACACACACACACACACACACACACACACACACACACACACACACACACACACACACAATGACAGCTAGCATTCCCTTCAGAATGAGGCTTTGGATGGGGTCAGCTTTTGGTCAAACGGGTCATAAGGAGACCACACAAAAACGCTGCCTATGTCCCTGGAGACATAAAACTATCAGCCCCCCTGTTCCCTGTAAGCCCCTCTCTCACACACTCATGCACATAGATACAAATATCTCTGTCAGCTTTCATACAGCTGACAGAGATTATTATATCTGTGTGATTTTATCTAGGTGGGGACACCCCGTAGTATGGCTGGCTGAACATTTGCTGAGCCAGCAAAGCAGCTGATGGACTGGTATAATCCTCAGATATCCTCCTATGCTGCTCTTTACCTGACACCGGTGACAAAGAAAGCAAATAAAGCGTGTTTATGTTGGTCAAGGGGTATGGCGGAGCTACAGCTAGGTTATTTTTCTAAGAGTTAAAGTAGTGAGATTGCTCTAAGTCAAGGTTTGAAATAACATGCGGCTGGGAATTCAGAAATACATGCACTGTCTGCCACTGAGGAGACACGTAACTTGATTATTTGTGGAAGCTCCTTCTCCTGTGATTGTCTTTGGCTACCAGTCTTAACCTCTCCTTGTGTTTCTTTATCTCTCTCTCTCTCTCTCTCTCTCTCTCTCTCTCTCTCTCTCTCTCTCTCTCTCTCTCTCTCTCTCTCTCTCTCTCTCTCTCTCTCACTTTTTACTTCATCACTTTCTCTATCTGTGTCTCTCTGTTTTTCTCTCCTATTTCCTTCCAGAAATTTCTCCGAGATCCTTTCTTCAACAAATTACATGACGCATTTATTGTCTGACAGATACACAAGATCTTGCACAGAAGCCAGAGGTTATTCACACTTCGTCATTCCCTCTGGGGGATTATTTGAAGTTCTTGCTGCAATGTTGATCATGCCTGCAGTAGCTTAACTCTGCAGTTGTTTCATCTTGAAGATTTACACGCAAACAACCACACATACAGACATACATGCGTTTTATGATGCAACATAATTGTTTTACAATATTATCCTAAGTTTGATTTACCAGAATTCATCATTGGTCTAGATTTTTCCCCCCTCACAAACTTATCAAATTGGAGCCTGTTGAGTTATTAGATATGTTATAGTTGGGGGCGCCCTGGTGGGTCACCTGGTAGGGGCGCCGTGGTGGCTCACCTGGTACAAGCGCGTACCTTACCGCAGCAGCCTGGGTTCGATCCAGCCCAGGCCCTTTGCTGCACGTCATGCTCTCTCTCTCCCCTGCCTTTCCCGTCTCTCGACTATCGCTATCTAGTAAAGGCAGAAAATGCCAAAAAAAAGATGTGTTGTAGTTGGTATACATCTAGTTTCTTCTTCTCCTGGATCACCACCTTGCCTTGGTGGAGAAGCTTGCGTGTACTAATGATCCACCATCCGGAGCTTGGCTCCTGGTAGGGTCACCCAAGGTAGACAGGTCAAGGGGGAGTTTCCAGACGAAGCGCGATCCAACAAAGACCTGAACGGCGGAACTGGCAGAAGATGTCTCCAGGTCACAATGGCAGTGAAGGTGGATGAAGGCTGCAACCGAGGGTGGTCCCCAATCGTCTTGGTTCTCCATGTGATGGGACTCTGGCCACCCCCCTGCCAAGGGCCGTGTGGAGGCTGCAGGTGCATCAGCCACTCCACATAAAAAGGTGTCATGCGCAGGCGTCCTCCCATTATGCGGCTCCAGGATCAGCATCTACACCTACCTGAGGATCCAGAGGGAGTACGGTCATACTCAAACCTGAGTGACAGCTGATGACATCTGGTTTCGGAGTACTGCTGGAGTGGCCAATCGGGAGAACCTAACGAATCCCTATGGGTCTGTGGGCTGCTTGGAAGAGGTGCAATGCAGTGTAATAATGTTATAAATTGTTCAAGTAGATTTGCTGCATGAACAGGCTGATCACCGGTTCGTTGGCCAGGCCTGAGACTCTCCTCGTTTTTCTCTGTGGCAAACTAGAGCATGCTCACACAAACCTGACGCACCCCTCTAAAAAGGAGACAAATCCAGGGGAGATTTGAGGACCCCCCCCCCCACACACAACACCACCACTACCCCCAGTTTGGTCCTGCCCAGGTTTGTTTGTGAACGTGATTGGTCACTTTACTATGTAATGACAAGTTGTGGAGGTACAAACTAAGGTCCTGATGGACAAACTCAAAAACATTGCAGCTAAGACCAGTAATTGTTAGCATTAAGATGGACGGTAGAAAAAGAAAAGATGGAGTACAGAAAGCAAGAATTAAAAAAAAGGCACTGGAGGAGGATGAAGGTACATGTGCCAAACTTATAGACTTCATGTTTAGTAAAACAAACTCGCAACTGGAAGGTATTAATGGCAATGATGATGACACATTTGGCTAGCAGTTTACTAAGACTTTCTGGTAACAACAGCTAAATTATTCATTGATCGAAGCTGTAAAGAAATTACTTCTAGATAGGCAGATAGATAAATAGATATAATGATGGTATAATCAACAAGGTCGCAGAGACCAGTGAGCTGCTGACACCATTACTGAGCATATGTATTTGTCAGGGTTTGAATCCTGTATTGTTGGTTGTCATTTTATTCAGCTGTGTAAATATTGATACTATTTTATCTACTTAAGCACTTGGAAGCTTCCACACTCGTTTGCACAGAAAAGAGAGTTTGGTGTCCATGGACAATGTGCTGCTGAGAGGACTTGTTTTCTGGTTGAATGTGTTCATTTGTTAGGTTTTAAAGTTTATGTTGCTGTTTTTTGTCACTTAGCCGTCATACAATGGAGCCTGCTCTGATGACACAGGAATGATAGCCTTTACTACTGAGTGTGTTTGCGTGTGAACATGCTTTCAGGGAAATGTGTATGTTCATATCTTGATGGTGAGGAAACTGAGAAATAGGGCCTGAAATAGATGGATATCTTTCTTAGCTGCACCAACATGTTGAAAAAAAAAGGTCTTTAGAAATGGCTGGTTTTTAACTATGGTAATATCATTTCATATTAAAAAGTTAGACCCAGTGGCGGCACGGTGGCCCAGTTGCTAGCACTGTTGCCTCACAGCAAGAAGGTCCTGGGTTCGAACCCCAGGCCATCCCAGGTCCTCTCTGTGTGGAGTTTGCATGCTCTCCCTGTGTCTGTGTGGGTTTCTTCCGGGTGCCCCGGTTTCCTCCCACCATCAAAAAGACTTGATGTTAGGCTTGATATTCCTGCCTGTGCCCCTGAACAAGACGATAGGAACAAGAATTGGAGTTGGTCCCCGGGCGCTGCAGCTGCCCACTGCTGCTATACAATAGGATGGATTAAATACAGAAAACAAATTTCATTGTAACCAAACAACTGTACAACGACAAAGTGGCTTTCTTTCTTCTTCTTGTAAGATTTGACAACATCATTTTCTTTAGAGCTGGCACATGACGAATTCTCGTCCTCTGGGTTTTTTTTTTTAAATACTCCAAAAACCTTTTGAATTAAATGAGTAGATTCCTAATCAAAAGTGCATTTAAAGTAGACGATCTTAAGTGCCCTTGATGCCACCAGCAGAGCGCACTGTTCCCAACATCTGTTCAGCACCATTTAGGGGCAGACATCCAGACAGAGGGAATGTCGAGAGAGAGAAAGAGAGAGAGAGATTTAAACTATCCTTTATTGACACAACCACTTTAGTTAGAACACCATCTCAGTACATCCCAATAAATACAAAGAGAAAAGAAAAAACAAAAACACTACAAAAATCAAACAATCTCATAAACATTAATATTAGTGTATGTACATACATCCATTCTTACTCTACAATTAACAATCATTTATTATGATCACCATTTAAAAAGACATCTGTTGTGAGTCATCAAACAAACCATCTCCTTGTTACCACATTTCAACAAATTCATTTAGACATGAGATCATTTTATAATGTGCAAACTCTTTTCTCAGGCATGCTGCCACTAGTGTTTTCGTCATAGAAACAGGGTCAACCGACCCTAATCCTTGCATTTTATTTCTCCTTGTATGCCAAATACTCATTTTAGCCTGACCTATCAAAAGATTAAGTAGGCTAATACATCTTCGATTTGACGCTTTGTATTTTGGGCCAAAAATAAAAATCCCATCACTTAACACCTCATCAAAACCCCTGAGTTATTCCTGCAATAACTCAAACAGACTTCTTAACCTACAACACTTCAGCAACAGAAGTTGTAGTTTCTTCCTCTCGACAAAAAGGACAGCTACTGTCTGTTCTGGGATCTAGATGTGCCACATGTCTGTTTGTAGCCATGGCCTGATGTACTGTTCTCCACTGGAGATCCGCAGTGCATTTCTCTATGAGAGCTTTGTTCTAGGACCTCCAGCATCATCTGGGGGACAACCTTGGTGCAAACAAACCCGACCATCTTGACTATTGCAGTCCAACCAATGTTGCCTTGTGAATGACCTTAACACTGACAATATATATAAACCCTTCTTGGATGTTTCTGGGAAAACGTATAATTGAGGTGACTTGAAGGAAATAATTGCCTGTTCCTCTTCATCCTTGTCCTCCATTGCTGCAGAGATAACCAGAGGTGGGAAGAGCATTTACCTTCCATGCTCACCCAGTACAGATTCCATCCCTAATACCTCTAAAAGCACCAGTAAGTGAAGATGCCACTTCATCCAACAGTCTCTGCAACAGACATTAACTTAATTCCAGTATGCTCACTGTGTTTTAGCTGCTTTTCATGTCCTTCCTGTCCTTAATGGTCAGCTTTACTAGTCCAGACCTTATAAAAAGTTTTGTTTTTCACACTTACAAAGCTCATTATCCTGTACTGTATGAAGGGATTTTAAAACAGTGGTTCTTCTCCTACATACCCATAAAACTGTAACATTTCTCTGAGCCTTTATGACCTTGCTCCAAACCTTGAGAACTGCTTGATAAAATAAAAGCTTGTGCCCCAAGCTAAGTCCATCCTTTCCAGTCTCAACAGAAAAGATGCTTATCGTAGCCCAGATTTCCAACTTTGCATAAGAGTAAATGGGCTATTTTTGTCCATGCCAAATCTTCTCTGTACAGAAGACACTGTACCATCTGTAGATGAAAAGCTGTAATATAACTTTGAAAGTCAATTAGTCCTTGACCTCCTTCACACAGAGGTAAAAACAGAACAACAGGTCTGGTCCAATGATATCGCCACCAGAAAAAATTAATCAGCTTCTTCTGAACCTCCTTAACCAGTGTGTCTGGTGGTTCCAAGACAGTGAATCGGTGCCAGAGCATTGAAGAAATCAGGCTATTTTCAAATCAGAACTCAATCCCTGTAAGATAACTGGGGCAGGACCCAAGTCCATTGAGACAACCTGGAACTAACCTTCTCTACAATCCCTCCCCAGTTTTTCTTTTGAAGGTCAGCACTACCTAAAAAAACTCCTAAGTATTTTATCCCCTCCCTACTCCACTCTAATCCTTCTGGGAAAATTGGCAGTCCTTTACCTTGCCCCGGACCCATTACTTACCCACCCCTTTCCCCCAGTTTACTTTGGTAGATGATGCTCGTTCAGACTGTTAAGCTACAAACAAGATTTGCAACATCTTCCTGCCCTCTTATAAATACAGTTACATCATCTGCATAAGCAGACAAAGCTACGGTACCTTGTTCTTACTTCCTGAAACGATAAACCCATTTGAGTCTGCCTAAGTTTATTTAACAAGTGTTCTATTGCCAATGAGTATAACTGTCCTGGTAAGGGGCAACCTTATCTAATCCTTCTGAAGACTTTCACTGGATGAATAAGTCAACCACCAACTTTTAAAATAACAGAGGCCCCGGAGTATAATTTAACCCAAGAAATAAACACATCACCAAAACCAAAAGCTCTGCGTTTTAAGCAAGTATCCATGATCAACCCTATCAAAGGCTTTCTCTTGATCAAGGATTGATTCTTAAGTAATTGACAAATCGAAAATATCATGCAAAAAAATAAATGATTAATTATCATAAATTCAGCCACACTATCTTTGATTTACATGTACTATAGTGTCCATATGTTCTTTTAATCAGAGCATAATAACGAGACAGGCCTCTAGTTTTGCAATAAACCAAGGTCCCCCTTCTTTGGTAATAATGAAAGAACTGCTCTTGTACAGCTCGAAGTTAAACTACCAGAGTTAAAAAAAAAATCTTCAAAAACTTCCCATAAATCTTTTCCAAAGAGTCCCCAAAAATGCTATAAAATTCTGACAGGAGACCATCAATACCAGGAGAGCACCCATACGACATATGCTGAACTGCTTTGGGTATTTCCTCTAATGTGATATAAGCTTCAAGAGAAACTACTTGTACCATGTATCCCTCAACTGAAGAAGGGTCACAACTTCCAGCACTAAAAAGTCCTCATAAAAATCCATAGCCAGTTTTTTATTTTATTTCAAAATAGTCTCCTGTAATGTCCTATTGGGCCGCTTAAGGTGGAGCATCGGGGGGGGGGGGGTTCCCCTTTTTCTCCTCAATTGTATCCGGCCAACTACCCTACTCCTCCGAACCTTCCCGGTTGCTGCCCCACCCCCTCTGCTGATCCGGGGAGGGCTTCAGACTACCAGCATGCCCCCGCTTATACATGCGGAGTCATCAGCACTTCTTTTCACCTGACAGTGAGGCGTTCCACCAGGGGACGTAGCGTTGGATTATCAGGTTTTGTCCCCTTGTTTTCTTTTCCAGTTTAAAGAAAAAAGATGTAGGAGCATCTGTCCTTTACTGTGGAAATCTTTGCTTTTATCAAGGCCTCCTTTGCTTTCTCCTGTAGAAGAGCCTGAAGCTTTCTTCTTACTTTCTAGCTTTGTAATATTGCCATGATAATTTCTATCTATAATTTCCTCTTCTAGTGTTTCTATTGTGCTCTTTGCTACAGCTGATGAATGTGCCATGTACTGTTGACAAAAAACAATCCTTATCTACACTTTCCCTACCTCCCACCATGAAATTAAATTCTTAAATCCATTCCTTCTTGATCTCCAATTTTCCCAAAAAGCTGAAAAATACTCACAGAAAGAATTATCCTGAATTAACCTAATGTTAAAATGCCAATAAGAACTACGTGTTAGATAACCAGATACAGCTAAATCTACTGTCGTCATATGATGATCAGAAAAACCAATAGGTGATATCACTGCTGTTCTTGCATTATTTCTGTGATTTTTACTGACATAAATCCTGTCAAGTCTAGCAACACTTATTCTACCCTCTGCCACTTTCACCCACATACTGCTGTCCTTCTGGATGAAAATCTCTCCACACATCCATAAACCCATGTTCCTTCAAAAAGCTGGATAATGATAAAGCTGACTGTGAATGTGGCTCCTCTCCATTCCTATCTATTGTAAAGTGCGTCGTGCAAGTCCAATCCCCCCAGCACAAACACTGAGTTACTATCATAATATTTAAGAATATTACTGAAACTTTGATAAAGTTTAATTTGCTCTGCATCGCTATTGAACACATAAACATTTGTAAATATTAAAGATGTATTTTTAATCGTAGCCTGCACTATAATAACGCTTCTCTGCTCTACTTCACTAAAAGAGATGTTTGAAAGTCTCAAACTCTGTGAAAATAGTATTGCAACTCCTGCACTTAAATTAGTGCCCTGACCAAGAAAACACTGCCCACTCCAGTTCATCCCCTAATCCACCTCACTGTCACTAGAGCTATGTCTTTCCTTCAGAAAAAAACATCAATATTTTTTGTCCTACTAAGATCAGTAATCATAGCTCTCTTATTCCTATCTGTATCCCCCATTTATATTTAAATGGCTAATCTTTAAATTCCCATAAAATGGAGGGAAAAAAAAAGAAAAGAAGAAATGGTAAATCCATACAAGTAGGAAAAAAAACACCCTTTGTTATTCACCCATTTTTATTTACGTACACAGAGAGGAAACCTTTCGCCTTTTTTCCTTTGTCAGTTTGGTCAATAAAATTTTTAAGCGAAACTCTTTCTATTTGCTCAGTTGTTCTACACTAGCTTCCTTTCTGATTTTTACAATAGACGTCATCAACTTATCAACATCAGGGAAAAAGTTAACCACATCCACAGTATATTTTCCAAAGGTTTTATTCAAAAAATCATGCATCTCTTGCAATGAATAAAGCTGCTGATCATCCTGTGACACACAATCAGAAAAATCAGAAAAGTTATCATCCTTTAACATGTCCTGATCAAAACCACATTCAGAGACTGATTCTTTTGCCTCTTTAATCTTGTCAGCTTGCTGGGATACTTTCTCCTGACTGGGCTGAAGCAACACTAACCTCCTGTTGCTCCTGTCTTACTGTTTCGCTTCCTGATTTCTTCACCACAGGTGTACCCTTAGTTTGATTCTGAGCCTCAATTTTAGGCCGATTGGAGCTGCCCTCCTCGGCCTTGGCATCAAATTGCAAGTTTCAATCTGCAGCTCCGCTCTCCGCTTGTGAGCGGGTCGGGCAGAACAAGCATTTATGTCTAACATCTCCACATTTAAAACATTTCATGTTTCCAGAACTAGCGTAAACCATGTAACACCCTTCCTCATATTTCACCCTAAATGAGACCTCTAGTGACAGAGAGTTGAGAAATATGTATGTCTGTCTCCACAGAGACTGAACTTGCTGTCATTTAGGATCTTTGCATCCAAGATGAGCAGTTTTAAAGCCTCTCGCAAACTTCCCAAGTGCTGTCACTCTTTCTCCAGTGCTTTGTTTGGGATGAAAGGAGGCACTCCAGACACAGTTACCCTGGTGGACTGTACAGCCAGCAGAGAAACGGCAACCAAACTATCACTCAAAATAATGACACTTTCAATGAAAGAGCAAACCAAACACATGTCTTTCAGAAAAACCACAACAACAGCTTTATTAATTCGTGAGCCATAGGAAATGTTTTCATGACCCACTTGTTCACATTCAGCAAGCAAATATCCTCCACAGTAAAGCGGAGTTCAGCCACAATCCTGACCCCATGTCTAATTGACAAGGGAGGCGATCCTCCATCAGGGAGGGATGCCATCCTGCACACGACCAAACTCCGACCAGCTACTCCAAGGTAACTTTCCAACAACCAGCAATGAAATAAAAGTAAACTCCTCTTACCTTACCATGCAGAGAAGAAAAGTATAAAACAGTGAACTATCCCAAAAAACTCTCAAGCTCATTCAACAGGCTCACACACCCAAACTCCCAGCATGCAGTGCAGAGAGAGAGAGAGAGAGAGAGAGAGAGAGAGAGAGAGAGAGAGAGAGAGAGAGAGAGAGAGAGAGAGAGAGAGAGAGAGAGAGAGAGAGAGAGAGAGAGAGAGAGAAGTGGTGGGTGATTATTTCTATGCCAATCCAGAACACGTTTGGAGAGAAACCTCCCATCCCAGAGTGCAAGGTAGCAGCCATCTGAAAGTCCTGCTTAAGGTCCAATATGGGACCTTCAAAGCGGGCTGAGATTGGCTGAGCCTGCTGGCATCTTTTTATGTGGCAGTCACTGTGCCCTATCATGTCTGTTTTACAGTGGTGGATGGGAAGGACAAGGGCAGCAGTGCCCCACGAAGCCTGCCACATGTCCGTGACATCTTAGTAGAAATACTCTTTGTTAGGTGAGTGAGCACACGTTTTAATATGTTCTCATAGACTGTGGCTGCCACGTGTTATGTCAGGAAGCTGTTTAATCAAATTTGACCTAACCTGACTCATTTTGTTAGCTGATTGTTTCCATTACATTTCTGCTGTAAAATGGCTTAAAGCTAGCACCCAATTACTTTCTTTGAGGATAAGAACACACTTATGTTAACATAAGTGCTAACACCCACGTATACCTCAGTAGCAATTCAAGTGGCCACAGAGAAAGAGAGAGAGAGAGAGAGAGAGAGAGAGAGAGAGAGAGAGAGAGAGAGAGAGAGAGAGAGAGAGAGAGAGAGAGAGAGACTTAACCAATCCTATATTAGCACAACCATTTTAGTTAGAACACCATTAGTTAGAACTTTAGTTAGAACATACCAATAAATACAAAAAGAGAAAAGAAAAATAAAACCCACTAAAAAATCCCAGAATCTCATAAACACTGATATTACAGTGTATATACATCATTCGTACTCCACAATTAACAATCATTTATTATGATCACCATTTAAAAATACAACTATAGTGAGTCATCAAACGCACTACATAAACCGTCTCCTTGTCCCCACATTTCAAAAAATTAATTGAGACATGAGATCATTTTATAATATACAAACTCCATTCTCATGTGTGCTACCACTAGCCCTTTGGTCATAGAAACAGGGTCAACTGAGAGAGAGATGTGTAATGAGTAGAGGATAAGAGCAGCGACTTGGCCCTCTCTGTGAAAATACTCTCTCTCTATCCTTACCCATTCTCTCTCTCTGTCTCTCTCTCTCTCTCTGTCTCTCCTCTCTCTCTTTCTGACCCTCTCAATCTGGCTAGACCTCCATAACTCCTTTCTTCACATCTTTCTTTCAACCACCAACAAAGCCTTACACTCCTCTTGTGTTGTCCTGAACAGGAGCACCACACTCCCTTTCTGTCGATATTGCTCTCTTTTTTTCCTGGCTCTCTCTCTCTGTCTCTGTCTCTCTCTCTGTCTGTCTGTCTGTCTGTCTGTCCGTCTGTCTGTCTCTGTCTCTCTCTCACTCTCTGTCTGTCTGTCTGTCTGTCTGTCTGTCTGTCTGTCTGTCTCTCTCTCTCTGTCCTCTAGTGTGTTTCTTCCTAGGCATTTCTCAGACAAAAATCAAGGCCCGCATGTTTTTAATGGTGACCTAATCCCACATGAGAGCTCCCCGATGCTCCTTGAGTGTATATATCATCTGCAGTTGTGCCATCTGAACTAGATGCTGTCTGCCCAATCGCAGCTGCCTCCCCTGTTGATTAAGTGTGAGAACTTTTGCATTAATCTTCCTTTGACAGGACCTAATCTTAGACTTCTTTAGCAACTACAGACATGACGGAAGAGTCTGAGGGTTATTTCTTCTTCATTGTATGAATAACCTCAGAGGAAGAAAACACACACACACACACACACACACACACACACACACACACACACACACACACACACACACACACACACAGTTTCCAGCAATTCACATTGTGTGCACACAGTCAGAGCCCTGTCATTCTCATGCATGAGTAGACGTTTGGCTTTGAGATTTTTCTGAGCATAAACAGCCTCCTTCCTCTCCTTCTCCCGTCTAAAGCATTGCCCAGCGATCCTTCAAAGACACTTTGATTATCAGGCTCACCATAACTAGCAGCCACCAGCACAGTCCATCAAACATACACATGTACACACAGACACACAGACACACACACACACAGACACACAACCACACACACACACAAACATACACATACCTACATCAAGCCTCACTACTCATTTGTGAAAGTCTGCAGATAGTATGTGTTCATGAATCATGTGTCTATATGAATGCATTGCTGATAATTTATATTCATGAATTTGTGCACGAGCACACGTTCATCAGACTGCACCTCAGCACAATCTTAATCTGCCTGTAAACACCATGGTAAATTCAAGACCAAGCCAATCATGCGTCATTTTGTGGTCCATTCACGTACCAGTCCTGATTAGTATGAATGAGAGAGCACTACTGTACTGCAGTGCACATGAGGCAAGGCAAATTTATTTGTATAGCACATTTCTGCAACAAGGCAATTAAAAGTGCTTTACATAAAACAGGGGAAAAAAACATTAAGACAAAATGTAAAAGCAACATAAGGCAATAAAAAGATATTTAAAAGAAAAAAGATAGATTCAAAATTACAGAGCAGTGTAAGATGCTAAGCAAAAGCTTCAAATTGTATTTAATCATGGGCAGTGTCAAACAGGAAAGTCCTCAGTCTTGATTTAAAAGAACTGAGTGCTGCAGCAGACCTGCAGTTTTCTAGAAGTTTGTTCCAGATATGTGTTGCATAAAAACTGAGAGCTGCCTCTCCATGTTTAGTTTTGACTTTGGGTACAGAAAGCAGACCTATCCAAGTTGATCCGACAGGTCTAGATGGTTCATAGCATAGCAAAAGATCAGAAATGTATCTTGGCCCTAATCCATTCAGTGTTTTATAAACCGAGAGCGGTATTTTAAAATCAATTCTTTGACAGACAGGAAGCCACTGTAAAGACCTCAGAACTGGAGTGATGTGACTCACTCTTTTGTTCTTAGTAAGGGCTCGAGTAGCTGCGATCTGAATCAGCTGCAGCTGTTTGATTGATTTTTGAGAGAGACTTGTAAAGATGCCGTTACAGTAGTCGAGTCGACTGAAGATAAATGCATGGACAAGTCCTGCTGAGACATAAATCCTTTAATTCTTGATATATTCTTAAGGTGATTGTAGGCTGACTTTATAATTATCTTAACATGGCTATTGAAATTCAGGTCTGAGTCCATGACTACGCTAAGATTTCTTGTATTTAACATTACCAATTGTAGCTGAACACTGACTTTTTGTCATTCTTCCTTGGCTCCAAAGACAATTACTTCAGTATTACCTTTGTTTAATTGAAGAAAATTCTGAGACATCCAATCATTGATTTGTTAAATGCATTTACTCAGTGCTTGTATGAGATTATAGTCCCCTGGTGATATGGTTATGTAAATCTGTTTGTCGTCTGCATAATTATGGTAATTTATTTTGCTATTGTCCATAATCTGAATTTGTGGGAGCGTATAGATGTTAAACAGAAGCGGCTCCAGAGGGGAACTCCATAGGTCATTTTGGTATGCTCAGATTTGTAATTACCTATAGACAAGAAGTAGTCCCTGTCCTTTAGTAGGATTCAAACCAGTTTAGTGCTGTGCCAAAATGTCCCACCCAGTTTTCCATCGGGGTCTAATAATAGTTTGTGGTGGACTGTGTCAAATGCAGCACTGATACCAGGACAGAGATTCTGCCACTGTCTGTGTTTAGGTGGATGTCATTAAAGACCTTAACAAGAGCAGCTGAGTACTGTGGTGTGGTCGAAATGCTGACTGGAAGACATCAAAACAGTTGTTTAGTGCCAAAAAGGTGTTCAGCTGCTGGAAAGGGGCTTTTTTCAATGGTTTTACCAAGAAACAGGAGGGGGTTTTTTTGTAAGATTTTCTTTGTCATTTTTGCCTTTATTGGATAGAGGATAGTGAAATGGCAGACAGGAAATGAGGGGAGAGAGAGATGGGTACGACATGCAACAAAGGTCACTGGCTGGAATCGAACCAGGGATGTTGTAGTTATGTGGCATGCACCACAACTATTTGGCTACAAGGGCACCCCCAGAAACAGGAAGTTTGATATGGGCCTATAATTGTTCATTAATTAAGTGTCTAGATTATTCTTTTGGATTTCCCCCTTTTTCTCTCCAACTGTATCTGGCCAATTACCCCACTCTTTCAAGCCATCCCGGTCCCTGCTCCACCCCCTCTGCCTATCCGGGGAGGGCTGCAGACTACCCCATGCCTCCTCTGATACATATGGAGTTGCCAGTCGCTTCTTTTCACCTGACAGTGAGGAGTTCCGCCAGGGGGACACAGCACGTGATGTAGCTTCTGTGGTCATGAAATCCTTCAAGAGACTGGTGTTGGTCCATCTGAAAGACATCACAGACCCCCTACTGGACCCCCTACTGTTTGCCTACTGGGCTAACAGGTCAATAGATGATGCAGTCAACATGGGACTGGACTACCTCTTGCAACGTCTCGACTCCCCAGGAACATATGCAAAGGTTCTGTTTGTAGACTTCAGTTCAGCGTTCAATATCATCATCCCAGACATCCTCCACTCCAAACTCATCCATATCACTGTACCAGCCCCCACCTGTCAATGGATCAATCTTCCTGTCAGACAGGACACAGCAGGTGAGGCTTGGAAAAATTACATCCAGCACCCGGATAATCAGCACTGGTGCCCCCCAGGGATGTGTGCTCTCCCTTCTACTCTTCTCCTTCTACACAAAGGACTGCATCTCAAGTGACCCGTCTGTTAAACTCCTGAAGTTTGCAGATGACATAACAATCATCGGCCTTATCCGGGATGGTGACAACTCTGAATATAGATGGGAGGTTGAACAGCTGGCCCTCTGGTCCATCCATAACAACCTGGAGCTGAACATGCTCAAAACTGTGGAGATGACAGTGGAATTTAGGAGGAACCCCCCCCCCAACTCTCCCCGCCCCTCACCATACTCACAGCCAGGCCCTCTGGCTAGTTCTTTCAAAAATAGGCTGCCCTGACAAATATATCAGAATAATATGATGACTACATGACAATATGTCAGCTAGAGTATTCAGCAGTTATGGAGATGAGACAGTGTCCTTAAAGGTCCACACAGGAGTTAAATAAGGCTGTGTCATTGCCCCAACCCTTTCATCTGTCTTAACATCCACCATCCTCCACCTCATGGTCCCAATCTGTCTCAGGGAGTCAAAATAATGTACAGAACTGATGAAAATCTTCTGAACATTAACAGATTCAGGGCTAAAGGTAAAACCATCACCACATCCATCATTGAGCTGCAGTATGCTGATGACAACGCCTTAGTGTCCCTCATAGAAGAGAAACTACAACGTATACTAGACATATTTGCCAAGGTATAAAAGCAGCTTGGCCTGACCATTAATATAAAAAAGACCTATATCGTCTACCAACCCCCACCCAACAGAAATATGCTTACTCTGCCCCCACCCATCTTTGTAGACAACACCAGACTCAAAAACATGGGACAGTTCCCATATCTTGGTATTCTCTCCTCCAAAGCCAACATTGCCTTCTAAAGCTTGAGTAAAAGGGTTTTAGAAAGCCACAACCATCAGACCAGAACATGTCTGTGAATGTTCTCATTCATCCAGGTCATGGTTATCCAAAGGAGTTGAATCAAGTGCAACTGGACTTGATATATATTCGTGAAGATGCTTCGCCTTTCATCCAAGAGGCTTCCTCAGTTCGTGCCTTTCTGACTAGACAAAGCTAGTCTGACTGGCTGGTGATGAGACTCAGAATTTATCCTCTTTGGAGCTGTTGTCAGAGCTATAGATGTCCATGGCTCTTTGTGTTCCGATGTTTAGATGTTTACCAACGCTCGTCGCTAACAGAGCCATAGATATGAGTGGCTCTGTCAGACTACCTTTGTCTAGTCAGAAAGGCACTAACTGAGGAAGCCCCTTGGATGAGAGGCGAAACGTCTTCACGGATATATACCAAGTCCAGTTGCACTTGATTCAACTCCTTTGGATCAGACCAGAACAAAAATTCTAGTGTACAAAGCGGCAGTGCTGCCCACCCTACTGTATGGGTCAGAAACCTGGACCACATAGCAGGCACCAGAAGCCACGTGAGGCATACCAACAGCGATGCCTCAGGAAGATCCTTAAGATCGGCTGGGAGGATAAGCACACCAACTTCAGTGTCCTCGAGGAGGCCAACATGCCTACTATAACTGCCACTACCAACATTAGCTGAGATGGACTGGCCATGTCCTTCCCATGTCTGAGTCTCGCCTCCCAAAACAAGCCCTTTACTCTCAGCTCGTGACAGGACGCCGTGCCCTAGGGGGACAAAAGAAGCTCAGTTCTAGGGGTGGCTTTACCCCACCACACAAATAAGAGATCTGGAACAAATCATCATAAAGTTTAATGCAGAGTCCTTAGTAGAGTGCAGCTTTGCTGAGGTAAAACGATTAGGATTTGACATAAAACTGATTGAAATAAAAAAACAGATGTGTGCAGACAAAGAAATTCAACTGTATCTTGATAGAGTGATACCTTTCCTGTTCAGATAGTAGACAAGTTGTCACTTTATTGATCCAAACATGCACATAATTGCAATCTGTCAACAGGGCAGGGGTAAACTGGTGAGTTTAGAAAGCCCTTTTAAAGGCATTTAACACATTAAGGAGTATACAGCTCACAAATGGCTATGAGAGGCCAGACCATTTGCTTATCTCTCTTTTGAAATGTGCTAAGAGCCCAAAGCCCAAGCGTCTAAAGAAAATTGATGTACAAAGGAATTTCAAAGGATCTTTGTGTTGGTTGTACAGAAATAGATTTGACTCGTGAATTTTTCTACATCCTCAGAGAAAATATTGACCCTTTATCCTTCCTCTGTCTTAAATGTGCCGTGCCCTAAATCCTCATGTAATGTGAGGTCAGCCATGGCAAATTAGGTATTTGACCCTATTAAAGCCATGACATTTTGTTTGCATTAACTGATATTGATAGTATTTAAGATATTGGTTCCTATAGACACTCTTAATTTCCAGATGTTTGTCAAACCTTGATCAAATTATTGACCTGTGCAGAGCTGTACATTTCTGCTAAATCAATCATGCAATTTAGTAAACACTTAAAGTTGTTTACTACAATTTGTCTAAACTTTTTAATTCACATGTAAATTACCCTAATTTATGAACACCCCTTGATCAGTAGCCTCTATTTAAACATGAAACCTGAAAGAGCAACTAGATAACATACACATTTAGATGTTTCCATGTGTAAAATTTGCGAGGGGTAACTCATAAAATACAAACATTGCTCCAAACAAATGACTCCAGAAACCATTCATAATTACTGCACCTTCTGTGTATTTGCAAAAATTTGCAAATAAAAGCATTCGTGTCCTGCTTGATAAATGAAGCCTGTTGTTTCTCTCCACTGATTTTTTTCTTTTTTAGATCATTTAGTCCTTAACATTTAAAATTTAAAAACAGAAGCGTTTAATGAAATAATTTTAATTGTTAGTGTGGCTACTGGATTGGGGGTAGTAATTAAATTATATTCCATGCTGTCTAAGCCACCTTTGGGTTTGCAGCTGTACTGGATTTTACCACTCTTTCAGTGATTCCTTTTTCTCTTTGGATTTGTTGGTGTCATCTAACTGCATCAGTCCTTATTTCTAACCCCTGCTATGTATTCTGCATGACCAACCACTGTCTCTCTGGTTGCCAGTATTGAGTACTGCATGCAACCACAACACACTGCATGCTCCCTCACACCGACAAACAAGTGTATGTCACCTGTGAGCTAGACACACTTATTTGCATAGACTTACCTGTATTATACTTACCTGTGCTTGTCTCTCCTTACATTTGGCAGTGTTAAAAGAGGTTTTGTTTTCAGTAAGATTTGATGATTTGTTGAAAATATAAACAAGTGAATATTACAACATGAGATGACTTACACGAGGTTAACTAATGCACACACACACACACACACACACACACACACACACACACACACACACACACACACACACACACACACACACATTGGCTATCTGCATCTGATAAGGTTTCTTCTTTTTTTATGATAAATTGTCTGTGTAATGAGGCATATGTCTAGTCCTATATCTGGCCTGTGCATATTTGTTCAGGCTCAATAACCCCAAGCCTTTCAATTGCTATGTAATCCAATCACAAGTGTGGAGTATAAGGATTATCCAATCATGAGCAGGTAGGCAAACTTTAATAATCCAATAGGAGATGAGCTCACCCAATCAATATAAGAGTCTCACGCATCCCCTTGCCTCTGTCTCACTTGAACAAATACACAGCTACACACTCATACATACACATGCTCACATGCAGAAAGGCATGCACGCTCATGTTCATGTGCGCACACACAACCTCAGTGCACAAAACTTTTTTTCTCGTTGTTGCCAGACCACTATGTTGGATTATTCATCAAGGCCATACACATGCTGAGCCCTCAGGCATTCTTGCCAGATACCCACCCTCTTCTTTCTCCACTCACACAAGCAAACACTAGCCACTGTAAATCAGACTACCAAACATGGGCAAGGATAAACTTTCCTTTTCCTTACATAAATAAAACACTGTTTGAGATATCTGCACTGCTTACATAGGCTTAGGCGATCCAACACTTTAGCATATATATACTATATATATATACGCACACATTTCCAGACTGACAAGCAGATGCTGGCTAAGCAACCAGAGATTGTGGTGGTTGACAAGGAACAGAAGACGGCAGTGATCGATGTAGCAATCCCGAGCGACGGCAACATCAGGAAGAAAGCGTATGAGAAGCTAGAGAAATACCAAGGGCTGAAGGAAGAGCTAGATCGGATGTGGAAGGTGAAATCCACAGTAGTCCCAGTGGTAATAAGAGCACTAGGGACTGTGACCCCCAAACTGGGAGAGTGGCTCCAGCAGACTCCAGGAACAACATCAGAGGTCTCTGTCCAGAAGAGTGTGGTCATAGGAACAGCTAAGATACTTCGCAAAACCTTCAGACTCCCAGGCCTCTGGTAGAGGACCTGAGCTTGAGGAAGACACACACCACCCAAAAACGGGTGAGAGGGACATTATATATATATATTCAATTCAATTCAAAACTTTATTGCTGACTCAGGGTCCATAACAGACAAAGATAAATAGGTAAAAGACAAACCCCAGACAATACAAAGAGTAAACACAAGAAAATAATATAAATGGAACAAATCAGTGTCTTATAAGAAGGCAGTTATACCAGTGGTCCCACTACCGGGATTGGTAGCGTGTGGCACTGAATCTTATATTAGTTAAACCCATGATGATTACATTATTAGAGTCATTGAGCCGGTGTGTGTGTGTGTATATATATATATGTGTGTGTGTGTGTGTGTGTGTGTGTGTGTGTGTGTGTGTGTGTGTGTGTGTGTGTGTGTGTATGTATGTATGTATGTATGTATGTGTGTGTATGTGTGTGTGTGTGTGTGTGTGTATATATATATATATATATATATTATTCATCAGCTGATAAATGATGAGTGTGCGACACACGAAACAAGCTTGTACTATGTATTAAAAGTTTTTTCCTACACACACACAAACATATATATAATACATAAGTATAAATGTGTGTGTGTATACATATATATGTATGTGTGTTTGTGTGTGTGTGTGTGTATATATATATATATGTATCAATACAGATGCAGGAAAAAATTTTAATACATAGCAGTTGCTTTTTCCTGCATCTGTATTGATATTTTGCTCCTCATTAGTTGAACACTTCTATCAACACCATTGACGGTTTCCAAAAAAAAAAAAAAAACGCTCTCTCTCTCTCTCTCTCTCTCTCTCTCTCTCTCTCTCTCTCTCTCTCTCTCTCTCTCTCTCTCTCTCTCTCTCTCTCTCTCTCTCTCTATATATATATATATATATATATATATATGTACACACACACACACACACACACACACTCACACACACGTGTATATATATAATTATTATAGTGCAAATGAAAAGACAGCAACATCGTCGGATTGCCATGGCACTCACAGGGCAAAGGCACCAACAGATTTCCAGACTGGACAACAAATAAGCCGCATTAGCTGCCACTTTCTAGTATGTTCTGATCATCCCAAGGCTTGGCTGAATTAAGTGTTGAACTGAAAAGTTTTTTTCCTAATATGCTTTGTCAAATATGACAATATTTCTCTAATCACTGAACTTGCAGATTGGGCCACTTTGTCTGATAAAGGTACATGTGCATATTCCATTTGTACCATTTTCATTAGAAAGTGTGTGTAAGAGATAGTCGCTTTACAGGTGCACAATTCACTTGTGTAGCAGTGT
Source organism: Lampris incognitus (assembly GCF_029633865.1). Lineage (NCBI taxonomy): Eukaryota > Metazoa > Chordata > Actinopteri > Lampriformes > Lampridae > Lampris > Lampris incognitus. Next base: position 36,754,995 of record NC_079221.1, on the reverse strand, counting down.
GATGTTGTAAACTAGATTGTAAACAAAGACTTTTAATTTGACCTGCAATACTAGGCATACAGATGTGTCCTATTTGGAAGGAGCAGAGTGACCAAGTAAATTTATTTAATTGTGTGGGTGACGTCCTTGTTTTTGTATTAATTTCTCACAAGAAATTGTGTTATTTAAATGCCAAAAGTACATTTCTGTAGTCATTACAAAGTAAATAGAATGCGTGCATCACGTTTCAAAGCTGATGTGTTAGGAAGAATTTATTGTAATGGACTCACTCATCCATTGTGAATGGAAGTGCTGTAATGCGTCTGTTCATGCTCTTTCTGCTTCTGGACTTTGAGAGAGCAGCTGCAGTAGAGATGTCCATGACAGAGATCTCTGTATTCATCACCCTCTTATTACTATTCTTTTTTTTTATGTGAATAGTTTCACCAGGGTGACATAGCACATGGGAGGATCACACTATTCCCCCCCAGTCCCCCCCCAAACAGGCACCCTGACCGACCAGGGGAGGCGCTAGCGTAGTGACCAGGACACATACCCTCATCTGGCATCCCACCCATAGACATGGCCAATTGCGTCTGTAGGGACACCCAACTAAGCCGGAGGTAACACGGGAATTCGAACCGGCAATCCCCGTGTTGGTAGGCAACGGAATAGACTGCTACGCTACCCAGACGCCCCCTTATTACCATTCTAATACAAGTTGGTGACAATCAATATACCGTCATTTATCCGGTCATTGTAGCATCTTCATATAACAATTCACAATGCAGAATGAACACATTTGGACATTTGGTCCTCAGCATTCTGTGTTGAATGTATGGTGGAGACAGCTGGATGCCAGACGCTGGGCCTGTGGGCAAAAACACACAGGTTTTCACTATTAGGTCCCTGTCTGTGCCTGCATAGATCAAACCATTCTAAAGTTGGAAGTTTTATAATTGCCGTCAAGTGATTAAACTCGGGGAGACGTCTCAGAGGTGTTGGCAAATTTCTGACTTTGATTTGAGAGTTGAGTTCAGAGACGCTTGTGAAGCTTTCACAGCTAGCAGAAGTTTGGTAAACAGGGAGAAGAACTATTCAGTTTTAATAGAGTAATGATTTTTAGGCTATTCAAGGTCTGAGAATGCAGCCCATTTGCTGAAGTACCAAAACATGAAAAACAGATTGTGGTTGTACAACAACAAAATTGAGAGAAGCCATCTAGATTTGATCTCTTCTATTATTCGCCTTGACAGTTACTTGACTTTATATAGTTTTTCAACTATCTCAATAAACAGTGGAGACATTTTTATGCGGTCTTGTATGAGAAACAGGTTGTTATTCTTGCAGGTGTGTCACCAGTTTATCAGTCAGTGGTTTTAATGTTGCAAAATTACTGAGTTTTAAAAAAAAAATTCATTGCATGTAGATCAGCAAAGCAATGGTTGCTTATGAAGGCTAATCATGTGTTAAGCCAAACTCATTACGTGGCCTTTGTTAAACTATGTTTTACATTAAATTGTGACTGGTTGGGAGAAGAGAGGAGAGAAAAATCAGTCTGAAGAGTTTCTGTCATGAAATGGCTTTTGATCTGATGACTCAATACTATTGAAGAGGGCAAAAGATGCCAGCCAGTTCTAGACAATGCTAATACCCCTAACTTATGTCGAATGAAGAGGTAGAGCAGAGCAATGCCCTTTATATCGCTCTCTTCTTAATAAGATTTTCAACAGAAAGTTTCCTTGTTTAAAGGGCAAAAGTGATGCTAATGTAAACACTGAACCTATACATCTATCCACCAAACCATACCTATACATGTGTGAATAGGAGTGTAGAGTTAGCCTACTTTCCATGTAAATATTTACTACCATTATACCCAGCAGTTAGCCTCCAAGTCATGCTCTGTGCCCAATGTTAGACGGGCTGCCTCTGTGCCGTATTTTGCAACACATTACCATTCTTCCTGAATATGTGGCGGAGATAAAACAGCCATTTTGTTATCCAGAATGTGGATAAACAAAAAAAGCAAAACTGTCCTTTCAACTACAGCAACAAAAAAACCTCAGTACTGTGTGCATAATTTCCCACGTGACTTCTCAATTACGCTGGCCAAGTAGCTTTTCAATGGCTACTGCTATCTATACTACTACCTTCACTACCTGTTAAGTATATGGCAGGTCACACCTGCAGGCTGAACCAGGAAGTAGCTCAGGAATGCAATTTACCATTGATAATATTGGACATTTTGGGTATTAACTTCCAAATTGCACTTTCATTTTCTCTTTCAAATACGTGGTTTAGATAATTGGGTTAAAATTGGACTTGTTGAAACATGTCTAACACTCAGGTTCAGTTTGCCCATAAGACACTGTTGCAAAGCTGTGTCTGACGATGGTCCTGTGTCCAGAATCTCCAAAACGAAGCTGGTGAGTTAAATGATAGCATATCCGATATGCACAATGGCTAAAGCTACAGCCATAAGACCCAGGATGCAACACCCCCCCAGAAGTAACCTATTAAGGGGGACATCAACAAATCAAATAAACAGATTTCCCATCTCTCATCCCTCCACCACTCAAGGTTGATGGTGGGGGTTACAGGCTAGGTGGTGTAAAGATCTTACATTGTCTGCCTTTTAGGCCACTCCAGAGCCTCCAGAATAAAGGAGGCAGTAGCAGGGCACAGGAACTGCTTGTAAGAGGAGCATGTATCACCGCAATCGCTTGTCCATGAACCTCAGCTCTCCTCCACTGTCAATAGAGTTCCCACTCGAACAACTGCAGAACTGAGATTTAATTAGATAGTCATGCCACAGGCTAAAAGTTGCCCAATCAATACTAATGCAGTGGATGTACTCCATGGTTTTATTTTATTTTATTTTTTGGCAAACTCAGTAAAAAAAAAAACTTGGGGGGGGGAGTAATTGGTAACTAAGCTAATCAGGGTAAAAACAGTGCATCCAATCTGATGTAACTGTTAGTGAATTTAACAATTTACACAATAATGAGCATTGATAATTTTCTTTTGGAGACAGTATAATTTCAAAAATATATCTTTGACAGATGTGAAAGTTACAGAGCCGATAACTGTGGGATTATTTGATGGTGACCATGTATAAATATTGAAATATTATATATTTATATTTGCACACACATATGCCAGCACACCCTCTTGCCAGAAACAGTTGAAGTGGAAAATGCAGATGGAAGGAAAGACAAGAGAGTGAAGAAAGATGCGTTAAGAGCTGAAAACTGCAGTACGTGCACATCCGCAGGACAAAACAGTCTATCCATGGCTATGTCTCATGGCAGCAATTCAACAGGTATTGGCACGGTGGCCCAGTGGTTAGCGCTGTTGCCTCACAGCAAGAAGGTCCTGGGTTCGAACCCCAGGCCGTCCCAGGTCCTTTCTGTGTGGAGTTTGCATGTTCTCCCCGTGTCTGCGTGGGTTTCCTCCGGGCGCTCTGGTTTCCTCCCACCATCAAAAAGACATGCATGTTAGGGTTAATAATCCTGTCGGTGCCCCTGAGCAAGGCAATGGGAAGACGAACTGGAGTTGGTCCCCGGGTGCTGCAGCTGCCCACTGCTCCTGGCTGCACAGCTAGGATGGGTTAAATGCAGAGAGTAAATTTCATTTGTATGTATGTACAAAATGATTAATAAAGAGTATTCTGTTCTATTTCAAATAGCTCATTTCATAGCTGTCAGCATGCAGCAGGAGTGGCCAGACTGGTTTCAGTTCAGAGGCTGGACAAGAGGGACCAGATGACATTAATACCTTTTCCTTTTGCCCAGACAATCAGCTGCTGCTTTAAGCAAGAAGTGTATCACTCCATTTAAAATAAGCTGAGATGGTGCCTGTGCATGCACACTGACCTACAGCAGCCGATTCGCCTCTTGATTAGGCAAAATGGGGATTTACCTAAGGCCACAGCTCAGAGTACGCCTGTCTTCTTGTGGACATTGTGCGGACAACATTCGGAGTAGACCTACGGTAGAGAAAGTCAGAATGCCATAGCCGAAGGGTCAGAGAGTGACCAAAACACTCTCAATTACTGTCAGTTGCTGTTCAAGTGCTGTTCTATGTTTCTGCCAGTTCTGTCTATTCCTTTTTTCATTATTATTTTTTTAAATTTTTTTGGTACTCTGTTGACCTGTTTTGCTGTCACCTGCTTGACCTGTTTTGCTGTCACCTGCTTTAGCAACATTGTAATTAATTGCAGTCAAGCCAATAACGCATCATTGAATTGAATTGAATTGAATTGAATTGAATTGAATTGAAAGGGAAATTGAACCTGTTTTATGTGCATAATATATATATATACACTACCGTTCAAAAGTTTGGGATCACCCAAACAATTTTGTGTTTTCCATGAAAAGTCACACTTATTCACCACCATATGTTGTGAAATGAATAGAAAATAGAGTCAAGACATTGACAAGGTTAGAAATAATGATTTGTATTTGAAATAAGATTTTTTTTACATCAAACTTTGCTTTCGTCAAAGAATCCTCCATTTGCAGCAATTACAGCATTGCAGACCTTTGGCATTCTAGCTGTTAATTTGTTGAGGTAATCTGGAGAAATTGCACCCCACGCTTCCAGAAGCAGCTCCCACAAGTTGGATTGGTTGGATGGGCACTTCTTTGAGCAGATTGAGTTTCTGGAGCATCACATTTGTGGGGTCAATTAAACGCTCAAAATGGCCAGAAAAAGAGAACTTTCATCTGAAACTCGACAGTCTATTCTTGTTCTTAGAAATGAAGGCTATTCCATGCGAGAAATTGCTAAGAAATTGAAGATTTCCTACACCGGTGTGTACTACTCCCTTCAGAGGACAGCACAAACAGGCTCTAACAGGTACTATTTAATGAAGATGCCAGTTGGGGACCTGTGAGGCGTCTGTTTCTCAAACTAGAGACTCTAATGTACTTATCTTCTTGCTCAGTTGTGCAACGCGGCCTCCCACTTCTTTTTCTACTCTGGTTAGAGCCTGTTTGTGCTGTCCTCTGAAGGGAGTAGTACACACCGGTGTAGGAAATCTTCAATTTCTTCGCAATTTCTCGCATGGAATAGCCTTCATTTCTAAGAACAAGAATAGACTGTCGAGTTTCAGATGAAAGTTCTCTTTTTCTGGCCATTTTGAGCGTTTAATTGACCCCACAAATGTGATGCTCCAGAAACTCAATCTGCTCAAAGAAGTGCCCATCCAACCAATCCAACTTGTGGGAGCTGCTTCTGGAAGCGTGGGGTGCAATTTCTCCAGATTACCTCAACAAATTAACAGCTAGAATGCCAAAGGTCTGCAATGCTGTAATTGCTGCAAATGGAGGATTCTTTGACGAAAGCAAAGTTTGATGTAAAAAAAATCTTATTTCAAATACAAATCATTATTTCTAACCTTGTCAATATCTTGACTCTATTTTCTATTCATTTCACAACATATGGTGGTGAATAAGTGTGACTTTTCATGGAAAACACAAAATTGTTTGGGTGATCCCAAACTTTTGAACGGTAGTGTATATGTATATATATATATATGTATATATATATATATATATATATATATATATACACACACACACACACACACATACCACAGTAGACATTCTCCCACAATGAAAAAGGCCCAGTACTTCTCATCTGTACTACAAGTCCAACACAGGGCTAGTTGACAGAGCAGAGTAACATAACTGCCAAAATCCCACTGTGCTGACAGACAGAAGAAATACCCTCATTAAAAACTACACTCTCGCCTGAACAGAGTGGAAGCAAAGAGAGAAAAAGGAAAAGGGGGGGGCAAGAAGTGCAACTGGGCTGAATTGAGCTTGAACAATTAGAAGAACTGCATTTGAGTCTCTATTCAACAAACAATTATTATAGAGAGAACAGAGAGATAACAGCAGAGAGAGAGAGAGAGAGAGAGAGAGAGAGAGAGAGAGAGAGAGAGAGAGAGAGAGAGAGAGAGAGAGAGAGAGAGAGAGAGAGAGAGAGAGAGAGAGAGAGAGAGAGAGAGAGAGAGAGAGAGAGAGAGAGAGAGAGAGAGAAAGAAAGAGAGAGAGAGAGAGAGAGAGAGAGAGTCTTTAACATTAAGGAAGAGAGAGAGAGAGAAAGAGGGAGAAATAGATGTGGACTAGGATAAATGCAATCATTAGGGCAATATGAACATGAAACCTGTATCCTGGCAACAGCATCTAAGACTGAAAACAGCAATAAAACCTAACAAGCACTGGCTGATTATTTATTAAACCTATGTGTGCTTCTGAGCACAGGCGGGCAGGCGCGTGCATGTGTGTGTGTTTGTGTGTGTGTGTGTGTGTGTGTGTGTGTGTGTGTGTGTGTGTGTGTGTGTGTGTGTGTGTGTGTGTGTGTGTTAAATTTGTTGGTGCATTAGTTGTGTCCTGCGTATTTCTTTACTTGGATGAACAGGCTAATAGCTGCAGTTTTGGTGTGGAATTACTGCTAATCACCTGGAAGGTGTCAGGGGGATAACGGTCCATGAACCTCATGTCCCTCGGCTAGTGTAACCTGTGAGATGAGGAGAGGAAGGAAAGACGTATGGCCATAATGTCCCAGCCAGTATGGAATCCAAGCACGGTGGTCTCAAATTCCTGTGTGTTGACGGTTTTTGTTTCGTTTTTATCTTGACACATCTCCAGTGATCTCTTTTATCCCCAAAATAGAATGTCAGAGAACAAAACGTTAGGTTATTTACATAATCCCACTACTGTAAGTAGCATAAGTGAGTGTCTCACTGTGGAAATGCCCCTTGCGCACCCTCAACAGAAGCCTTTATTACATTAAGCCAGCCAATTGGCTGGCCTTGATGATGCGTATGCCATAGCAGGCCACCAGCTCTCCCCCTATATAAAGGGCTAACATACTGTCACGCTTCAAAAAAATAATAAACTGCCCATCTCTTCCTCACTTCACATTAGCAAGGAGGGTGGTGGTGAGACAATTATGCTACTTAAAGAACCGGGGTTATGTAAATAACCTAAAATTCTTTTTCATAGCATTCGTGTCATGTCTCACTATGAGATGTACTCACTCCCAGATTGCTTTACATGTCTAGTATAGGAAACAGTGCAAATCTCCGTCCTATTCTCGTACGACGCCCCTGTCTTCAGTCACCCCCCACCCTCAAAATCGAGTGAGCCAACGAGGGTGCTGTAACATCCAGTGTTTCCCAACCCAGTCCTCAAGGACCCCCTATCCTGCAGATCTTCATTGTAACCCTGCATAGGTAGCCTTACTTGTACTTACTCAACTAACCATCTCTTAGCACTTAATTATGCAAGGTGTGCAAAATCTAACATCATTCATTGCTGATTGGTTGAATAACTACAAACAGGTATCTATTCAGGGATGCAAAGAAAATCTGCAGGATAGGGGGTCCTTGAGGACTGGGTTGGGACACACTCTAGGCTATAAAACCCAGCAAAAGTAAGAGGTGAAGACAAGCTAGCTTCTGCACACATGTCCTGAATGGAGACACCTTGGAAAAGCTCCCATGATGATGCCAAACCTCTGATGGAGGTTGACAGTACTAGAATGAGCAAAAGCAATAGCCCCCACTGTCCAACGGGAAAGCCGCTCTTTTGAAACCGGATTTCCCCTGTGAGGTTTTGCCAAGGAAACAAAAAGCTGATTAGATTTTCTGAAATTTGCTGTTCTGTTCACATATGCCCGCAGAGCACGGACAGGACACAGATTCTGTAACCGTTGCCACTCTGTAGAAGCAAATGGTGGAGTGTTGAAAGATTTCAGTTCTATTGATGTGCAAGAACCCACCACTTTAGGAATAAAGGCTGGGTTAGCATGAAGACATACACCTAAACTGTCAGGTGCAAAGTGCAGGCAAGCATCATTGACAGAGCAGGAATTTCACCCACTCTCTTTGCAGAGGTTAAGACAATCAGCAGTGGTGTCTTTAAAGACACCATTTTCATATTCACCTGATCTATTAGTTCAAAAGGTGTCTGTGAGTTGGCTTCCAGGACAGTAGGCAGATCCCACGATGGCGCAAATGATCTCACTGCAGGCAATTTTCTACATGCACCCCTCATGAACCGACATTCCAGTGGGTGCTGTCCCACCATGTGACCATCAAAACCCACACGGCAAGCCGAAATGACAGCTAAATACACTTTGATGGTGGAAAATGCTTTACCATTTTCCAATAAATTCTGCAAGCATGACGGAATTGTCAATACAGAACACTGAAAGGGAATGGCTTTATCTCGCCTGCAAGCCTCTTCAAACACTTGCCACTTGCAATCATAGAGTGACCTGGTGGACGGGGCTCTGGCACTTTGGATAGTCAATAACATTTTGATGGAGCCGTCAAGTTAGATCCCTCAGGGGGCCAAATCCAAAGAGTCAGTCTCTTTGGGTAAGGGTGGAATATTTCTACCCGCACCTGAGGACAGCAGGTGTGGGTAGAAGTAGAGATACACCCTCCTCGCGGACTCGTGCCAGAGTCATCGGTATTAGAGTGACTGGAGGAAATGCATAAAGTAGAACAGGAGGCCACTTATGTGCCACTCCATCCACTCCCAGAGGAGCCATCTGATTGTGTAGAGAGAAAAACATGGGACACTGAGTGTTCTGAGTCACAAAGAGATCTATCTCTGCCCATTTGTACCTCTCCCAAATCATCTTTATTGCTTCTGGGTGCAACCTACACTCTGCCTCTTGAGAGCAAATCCGCACTCAAATTCATGACCCACGGTAATTGAGTTGCTCTCAGCGACTGAAAATGGACATAAACCTATACAATCAGTCTGTGTGCCAATGTGTTTAGCCTGATGGACCTGATCCTGCTTGTTGATATAAGCACCATTGTGGTGTTGTCTGGCCAAACTAATACATGGTGCCCCTTCAGAAAAGGATAAACGTGTCGTAGAAGTTAGAACTAGACCCACAGCCATTAGTTCCAGATGATTTATGTGAACAATGTGTAGTGGGGTGCTGCACTTGCCATTTAGTGACCTGCCTTCTTAGTGCACCCCCCCCCCCAATCCCATCAGCGATGCATCTGTTGTGGCCACTACTCTGATCGATAGTATCCCAGGTGGGACTCCCTGTATCATAAAACCTGGGTTCTTCCAATAACGTAGTACTACAGTGCAAGACGCGGAGACCCTCAGTTTGCAGTGTCTGTGTCATTGTGATCCAGCCCATGTCAGGCCACCCAATGATGATTTCCCCTCATATTTAAATGGCCCAGTGGTACAACAACCAGAACAAAAGCCATCAGCCCTAGTAGCCTCTGACATAGTCTGAGTGAGACCAATTCCCCCCTACGGTAATAACTTGGACACACTGTGAGTGATGTCACCCTCTCCAAAGTGAGAAGCGCTCGTGACAGGGAAGAGTCCAAGCAAAAACCTGTAAAGGAAATCCACTGAGTCGGAGCCATTACACTGTTTACCAGATTTATTCTGAAATCCAGTCCCTCTATGTGCTCTGCAAGCATCTTTGCATTGGCTGTCGTCTCTTGTGGCAAGGAGGCCACTATGAGCCAGTTGTCTATGTATGTAGCCACATGAATGTGTGTCTCTCTCACTGGGGTTAAGGCTGCCTCTGCATTTTACAAACACTCTTGGGCTGAATGACAGACCGAAAGGGAGAACCAGATACTCATAAGAAACCCCCTGAAAGGCAAAACGGAGATGTTTCTTGTGTGTGGGGTATATGGGAATGTGGAAATGTGCGTCTCTCAGGTCAGCTGACGTGAACCAATCTCCTGGGTGCACAAAACGTAGAAGGGTGTTAAAAGATTTCTGTGAAGGGTGTTAAAAGTCTGAATTTTTATTCCCTGAGACAATTGTTCAAGGCCCTGAGGTCTAAAATAGCTTGGATGCCTCACCCCCCCTTCTTCTGGATTAGGAAGTATCTTGAAGAAAATCTATCCTGGTTGTGGTCCAGGTTTCTCACCCATACAGTAGGGTGGGCAGCACTACTGCTTTGTATACAATAATTTTTGTTCTGGCCTGAAGGATGTGGTTTTCAAAAACCCTTTTACTCAATCTTGAGAAGGATCAGCTAGCACAACTGAGATTATGGTGTGTTTCGGTGTCAGTGTTGGCTTTGGAGGAGAGAAGGCTGCCAAGATATGGGAACTGTTCCGCATTTTTGAGTCTGGTGTTGTCTAGAGCTGGATAGGGACAGAGCAGGCATAAGTCTGTTGGGTGGTAGTTGGTAGAGGATATGGGTCTTTTTTTGGTTAATAATAATAATAATAATAATAATGGATTGCATTTATATAGTGCTTTATCTAGACACCCAAAGCATTTCACAGAGGGCAGTCTCACCTCAACCACCACCAATGTGTAGCACCCACCTGGGTGATGCATGGTGGCCATTTTGCACCAGAACGCTCACCACACATCAGCTTGAGGTGGAGAGGGGGGAATCATTAATGGCCAGGCCAAACTGTTTGTATGACTTTGCAAACATGCCCAGTATGTCTCCAGTTCCTCTTCTATGAGGGACACTAAGGTGTTGTCATCAGCATATTGCAGCTCAGTGATGGATGTGGTGGTGGTTTTACCTTTAGCCCTGTTAATGCTCAGAAGATTCCCATCAGTTCTGTACAAGACGTTGACTCCCTGAGGCAGATTAGGAGCCATAAGGCAGAGGATGTTGGCAATGAAGACAGAAAAAAGGGTTTGGGCAATGGCACAGCCTTGTTTATCACAAAGTTGAATCAGTTCATCTGGACACAACATTTTTTGAGAGAAACGTTTCATCACTCATCCAGTTGACCTCTTAAGTCTCAACTGATTGCAGATATCCCCCAATCTTATAAACAGCACAGTTGCATAATGACCAAAACCAATGATTGGTTTCATATGCAAATTACCGTGACCATTAATTGAACTTGCAATGGCCATGTGTACTATTCACAGAGGCTTGAGGTATAGTTGCAATCACAGCATTGTAAGATGGCGACAGATGTACTCTTAATACCTTTCTCCCCCCCTTTGGAGCGAAGGCTAACAGCTAGTGGTTAGACACATTAGACATGTTAGACAGTGGCGGCGCAGAACTTATTACATTACATTACAGTCATTAAGTCGATGCTTTTATCCAAAGCAACTTACAGTAAGTGCATTTAACATAGGAAATCAGGAGAACTACTAGTCATCAGAGGTCATAAGTGCATCGTCTCTCTAAACAAGCATCTAAGAGCAAAGCCAGTGCTAAAGTAAGAGCGCAAGAAAGAGGTTTTTTTTTTTACATGAGTGAATACAATAAGTGCTAAGAGCAAGTAACAGGGTAGTAGTTCTTGAAGAGGTGAGTTTTCAACCTGTGCCGAAAGATGGGCAGCAACTCCGCTGTCCTGACATCAGTGGGGAGTTCATTCCACCACTGTGGGGCCGGGACAGTAAAGAGCTGTGACCGGGTTGATTGGTAGCAAGGGCCTCTGAGCGACGGGGCAACCAGGCGTCCTGAGGCAGCAGAGCAAAGTGGTCGGGCGAGGGTGTAGGGCTTGACCATGGCCTGGAGATAGGAAGGAGCTGTTCCTTTCACTGCCCTGTATTCTAGCGCCAGAGTCTTAAACTGGATGCGAGCAGCTACTGGGAGCCAGTGTAGGGACATGAGAAGGGGAGTTGTGTGGGGGAACTTAGGGCGGTTGAACACAAGACGAGCTGCAGCTTTCTGAACAAGCTCCAGAGGTCTGATGGCCGACACCGGGACGCCAGCAAGGATGGAGTTGCCATAGTCCAGCCCGGAGATGACCAGAGCCTGGATGAGCACCTGTGCCATCTCGTTGGTGAGGAATGGGCAAATCCTCCTGATGTTATAGAGGAGAAATCTGCAGGAGCAAGCAACCGATGCAATGTTTGCAGCAAACGACAGTTGGTCACCCAGGATCACACCCAGATTCCTCACAGTCCGGGTTGGCGTCACCATGGTGTTGTCAATTGTGATGGATATTGCTTTAGTAGCATCAAAGAAGCCTCTGGCATCCCCAGACTCGCACAGTGTTGGATTTCATGGGCCTTCTTCATCCACCACTGGTTCTTTAATTCGCTGACCCGGATTTAGGTTGCTGACTTTGCTCTTGCATGGGCAGCTCGTTTATTTTGGCAGTTGGTGCCATTCTGCCAGATGGTAAAGGCTTGCTTCTTGATGTTGATGAACCGTTGGATTTCCAGGTCATCGTCATCAAACCAGTCTTGGTGGTTTTTCATATTATGCCCAAGAGTGGTTTTACAGGTGCCAGTGATTGCAGTCCTGAGCATATCCCAGTGACTTTCAGTATCATGTGAATGCTGCTTCGGCATTGATGCACTGAGTATAGCTTGGAACTGCTGATGAGAGGAGGTATCAGTCATTCGAGGTTGAGCTTTGGGCAGCTCTGCTTTTTCTACACCCTTCTTTCCTGGCAAAGATGGATGGACAAGGTGGAGCAGATGAGGCGGTGGTGGTCAGTCTTGCAGCAATCTGTACTGATTATCACTCTGGTGTTAAGTACCTCTCATCGGTCTCATCGACAGACGTTCGTGTAGTCAATGAGGTGCGAAATGTTAGAACGAGGGTGCGTCCAGGTTGTTTTAAATTTGTTCTTCTGGCGGAAGTGTTTTGGTGATGGTTAGGCTGTGTTCTGCACGTGTTAACAGCAGGATGCCATTGGAATTTGTGTTTCCAGCTCCTTCCTTAGGAGAAGATACCCAGTAGGCAGAAAGACCCTTCAACTCAGCCCAAATCCAGGAGACAGCGGGAAATTGACAGGTTGGTGAAGGAGAGAAGACAACTGAGGAAGCAGTGGAGGAAGGCCACAGAGGGAGAGAGGGTTGGGCTTGACGCACTGCAGGCTGAAATAAAGCAGCATTTGACAAAGCTGCGAAGAGCAGAACACCTCAGACGACAGCATAAGAGGAAAGAACGGGCTAGGACCCGTTTCTACAGCAACCCTTACAGCTTTGTCAAGAGCCTTTTTGACAGCAAGAAAAATGGGAGCCTTGGAGTCCCCATACGAGATCTGGAAGAGCACCTAAAGAAGACCTACTCTGATGTCCGGAGACATGAGCCAGTCACCATCCCGGATGACATGCCACCAATTCACCCACCTGACCACCATATGGACACAAGACCCCCCACATGGAGCGAGGTGGAGAGGACGGTAAAGCGGGCAAGATCGATGTCAGCTCCTGGGCCCAATGGTATCCAGTATAGACTCTATAAGAACACTCCTGGAGTCCTGAAATACCTCTGGAAGCTGATGAAAGTGGCATGGCAGAAAAGAGTCATACCCAGGGCATGGCGAAGAGCAGGAGGCATTCTGATCCCCAAGGAAAAGAACTCTTCCTGCATCAGCCAGTTTCGCCAGATCAGCCTTCTTAATGTAGAGGGAAAGATATTTTTTAGTGTGATTGCCCAAAGGCTCTCCACATTCCTGCAAAGAAACAACTTTGTTGATACATCAGTGCAGAAAGCCGGGATCCATGGCTTCTCAGGATGTCTGGAGCATGCTAATATCATCTGGCACCAGATACAAGCTGCCAAGAAAGAACGGAGAGACCTGCACGTGGTTTTCTTAGACCTTGCCAACGCTTTTGGATCAGTTCCTCACAAGATCCTGTGGACAGCGTTTGATTTTTTCCATGTCCCCAAAAATATCACGGAGTTGGTCAAGACCTATTTTCAGGATCTCCAGTTCTGTGTCACAACACAGAACACCACCACCACTTGGCAACATCTGGAAATAGGCATTATGGCAGGCTGCACTATTTCCCCCCTGGCATTCATCATGGCAATGGAGCTCGTCATCCGTGCATCACGATGGGTGGTGGGAGGCGAAAGGTCCAGGAATGGCCTGCGTCTTCCACCAATCCGGGCGTACATGGATGACTTGACCACCATAGCAACAACAAAACCATGCACCAGGCGCCTGCTGCAGAAACTCCAGGAGAACATCAAGTGGGCACGAATGGAGTTCAAACCAAGCAAATCTCGCAGCATCTCCATTGTCAAAGGCCAACTAGTAGATGAACGGTTCTGCATTAGTGATCAACCAATCCCCACGGTCCGGGAGAAGCCCATCAAGAGCCTCGGACGGTGGTACAATGCAGACCTCAAAGACACCCAGCAACTGGAGCAACTTCGCCAGGATACAATCAGTGGCCTCAGGCAAATCAACAACACTGCACTGCCCGGGAAGTTGAAGCTTTGGTGCTTTCAGCCTTACCCAAGGCAGATACACCTGGCGACACAATCAGGTGCTCAGGTGCTTGGCAGCTGAACTCGATTGCAAGAGGGTTTCCATCAATGCCCAACCCTTCAACAACCAGGAAGGGCCCCGGCGTTTCCCAGCTTTCATTCGAGAGGGGGATAAACTGAAGGCCAACCCTTCACTTCCCAACTTAGGCTCACTAAACTCAGCCAGGGATTGGGAAATGCGAGTGGACTTAGGCCAGAAGCTC